>NC_068982.1:68444372-68447104 GCF_001194135.2 Octopus bimaculoides | reverse complement strand
AAAAATTTAGATTACAATTTATTTTGTTGCTTATATTCCACCAATGGGCCACACGTGTATTACTTCAGCATCATCATTCCATGAAATGTGTTTAATGGGAGAAAAATATTGAAAAAACATCAATACATGTGAGAGTGAAAACGGAGGATGGTTTGGGTTGTGCTAGAAACAGTGAAACCTCTCTTGAGTTGTTCACCTTTTCCTCTGAAAATATTTACATTATAGAAAAATTTTATTTTTTTACCGATAAAGCTCCTCCCATGGTTTTTAAGTTAAAAAAGAAAATGGCCCAAATCAGTCCGGATAGTTATTATTGTAAGGCTTATAGCGTTCCAAACAGCCATAACAAAAAATTCACTTAAAAATTTTTTTTACAAAAATTATACCCACTATATTAAAAAATTTTCATTCAATAAATGTTTTTATGTTATGTATACATTAATAAAATAAACTGTCAGTTTCCCAAATAGCAAATTAAAACTTGAAATAAAAACATTGAAATAGAGAGTGAGACTTTGCAAATGAAAATGGAATACTCTGCAGTGAATGCAATGAATATTTAAATTTGTGAGAAATTGGAGTTAAAAAATCTAATAAACTTCAGAAATTGAAATTATAGGAAATTTTTTGGAACATGAATTTAAAAAAAAATTTCCAGATGGTCAAGCCTTTAATAATTACTTCCTTTTAGTACTTTTAGTAACTGTTACATACCTAATTAATTAGCAGGTTTCTCCGTTATAATGTAGAGAACTTTTGTTTGGCTGTGTGGTTAAGCAGCTTACTTTGCAACTATGTGATTTTGGGTTAGGTCCCACTGTATAGCACCTTGGGCAAGTGTCTTCTTTTATACCTGCAGGCTAACCAAAGCCTTGTGAGTGAATTTGGTAGATGGAAATTGTGTGGAAGCCCATCATATATACATATAAATATGTGCTTGTCTCCCTTCCACTGCTTGACAATTAGTGTTGGTTTATGTACCCATAACTTAGTGGTTTGACAAAAGAGATCAATAGAATAGTACCAGACTTTAAAAAAAAAGTACTAGGGTTGATTTGTTTGACTAAATCATACAAAGCAATGCCCCGGCATGGCTGCAGTTCGGTAACTGGAAAAAGTAAAAGATAATAATTATTAAATGCTACAACACTTTTTTTCTTTAATTTTTTACCACAATTAATTTGCTTTCACTAATAAAGAGATTGATAAGTTGTTCTTCCATCTTTCTTTTTATACTCTTTAGTGTCTGTGCGTGTGCATGCTGATACACATGCACCTGCTATTGTGCCAAACCACATGTGTCCTCCTAGATAGATGTTAGCTCTTAATGTATTTTTCTGTTTTTCCTTTAATTTAGTCAATGTGTGGTTTTATTTGTTATATCTGTTAACTGTATATTAAATAATTTACTTTGAAGAGAAATGTTTCCATTATTTTTTCATTTTTTTCTTTCTTTCCTTTATTTTTGTTCTTAGCAAATGTTTTGTTATAAATAATTACGATTTCCTTCGTTTGTACAATCTAAGCAGTTTTGTTTTGAACTGTTTTCTGTCATCTTAGTCTCTACATCTCGGTTTAACTTTGAGACATAAGTATTTCATCTTTTTAATAGTAACATTTTTAACATAACAGCTGTTTTTGCTACGGCAGTAAAGACTACAAGAGAGTTTTTAGTGCATTAAATGGAATTTTACTAATTTATGTTATTGATAAGTTTTTGGTCTAAAGAAAATCTTATATTGGAAATATATAGAAGATTTCTTAAATAATAAAATATACTAGTTACAATATGTATAAAAAAATTTGAAGTTATTTGAATTTAATATGCTGGTCGTTCTTTCATGTGTCTGATTAACTGATGAAATATTTAGTTTTGTCTTTTAATTAGGTTATTTTTTTTATTGTGTAGGTTGATTATTTAGTAGCTTTGGAATATAATAATCTGATCACCATAAGGTTAATAGGAATAAGACCAAAATAAATTTGTTTGTATATTGAAAGAATTGGTTTTTTTATAAAGAAGTATTTTCTAATACATTTTTCAGAAGCATCAACTATATTCATGTGATTTCTTATGGAATGTCAGATTCTAAAATGTTTTGAAAAGGTTTATTTATTTATTTTGACTCTGGCGAATACTTATGTCTCATTTATTCAGTACTCTGTTGAAAATTTTAGAATTTGCAGATATTATGTTGGTGGTGTTCAGTTGTGTTATTCCTTTTAATCAATTAATTGTTCATTATTTCATTAAGGATTTCCGTCAATGTTTTTATACATTTGTTTATAAAAATTTTTAAAAATATATTTTCTTGTAGATGCTGTTCAATTTCATTGTCTGTTTTTACTGTTTATTTCCTACTTAGATGTCTGAAAGTTAATTACATTTCTTAGCTGTTTTGTATATATTTACTTGGTTTGATCAATGCAGGTGTTTATCATTTAAATCCTTATCTAAAGCGGTATTGGGCTACTTTTGGGATGTACAGAGCCTCAAAGTCATTCCAAGGAATCCAACAATTAACAGGTATTTCAGCTTCACTGAATCCTATTCTCCAATGTCCATCCCCATCTCATCAGATGTGGCACTGACACTCATTGTAGTGGTCCTAAAGCTGTTATATATATATATGTATATATATATATATATATATATGTGTGTGTGTGTGTGTGTGTGTGTGTGTGTGTGCGTGTGCATGCGCATATGTGTCTGTGTGTGTGTGTGTGTGTGT
>NC_068982.1:68423346-68444206 GCF_001194135.2 Octopus bimaculoides | reverse complement strand
TATATATATATATATATATTTCTTTAAACACTCAATCCACTGCCTGTTAACTGTGGCACTATAACTGTAACTGTTTCCTGTGGTCTCAACACCTGTAGCTGTTCATCTGGTCACTTTATTTATTGTAAAGTCTTAGTTTATCACTGTCATCAACTCGGTATCTCTGTTTGTTTATTTATAAGTGTCTCTTTGTGTTCTGTGGATTATATATAATTGTATAATTTCATAAGTATTTAAGTGGATGCATTATATTTGATGATATATTAGTTGTTGTTTTAATACTTGTTGTATTGATTATTTTATTGGATAAATGATGACATTAATGATGGCTAAGATCAACGTGTGTTGATGATGTTGTGAAAAATATAGTGTAAAAAAAAAAAGAAAAATTCTAATGGTAGTTCAATATATCAGGTGAAAGGCTGTTTGCAGATGTGTGCTAGTTGGGGTCATAATTTCTTTTTGGAAATAATTTTATTGAAATAAAAAACAAAACAAAAGAGGAAAGTTAGTAAGCAAAATGTACACATTCGTACATACACACACACGCTCATACACACATGTATATATTCACACACACACACTCATACACATGTACACACTCATACACACACACTCTTACACACTCACACACACTTGTACACATTCACACACACTCACACTCGTACACATTCAGACACACACTCAAGCAGTCACACCCACATTTACACACACTCATGCGTATGCAGACACACTCTCTCTCTCTCTCATACACACACACACACACACACACACACTCACACATCTTTGTAGGTATCATCTTACGTATAATATTGGAGAAAAACCTGTTGTTTGTTGGCTTTGTCAAACTCGAATATGAAAGAGAAAATAATTTCAAAGTGGTTTATTGTTGTTTTTGATAATGCATGCAATTTATTGAAGAAATTCCATTGTTTCTGAATCTCTTATGATGTATTTCAACTTTGATAGCTGTTATAATTTCATTGGTATCAAGTATCCGAACTGCCAATACTTACATCCTGAAAAGTCTATAACTTTACTTTATTGTTAAATCCTAGTTGATATTTCAGACCTACTTCATTTTGCATGTGTTAATTTAATTTGTGTTGCCAATAAAGCTTAATGTTTTCTGTTGTGATAATGCTTCAGCTCTTCTAGGCATTTTGAAAAAATTAGGTCTGCACTAAATTGTTGCAATCGTACTAGGTATCCAGTGAAGCATTTAGGAAGTAAACAAATCAATCTAGCTTCATGCAACTTCTTACTAACTTAATCTTAAATATATACTTAACATTAAACATCACAGGAATATACATCTATTATTGTTTAATTTTAAGATAATAAATACATTTTCATTTTGCTTAGGTAAATATTTTGATGTAATTAAAAAACTCATGTATGGCTATGTGTATATGTGTGAATGAATATATGTAAACTAATGTATGTAAATGTATGTATGTATGTGTGTGTGTGAGATATGTATATATATATATATATATATATATATATATATATATATATATATATATATATTCTTTTTTTCAAGTTACTTGTAAATGTGAATGCTACTGATATGTAATCAAGTATAATCAGTTACATGGTTGTGTTGAGTGCAACTAAACTAGCACACCCACCCAAAAAATCAGACTAGCTAAAAGTTTGGTTGAATCCAGTGTGTATAGGGACATTGTAACTCAAAGTAAAACTACTGAGAGTGATAGGTAGACCCTTAGTGGTCTGAACATCGGTCTAGGATATAATAAACTCAAAATTCAGGTCTACACTATCTTGAGAGTCAGATTGTAACATAAACTTGTTAGTGTCAGATTTCCAACTAAGGGTTTCTCAGGGATTTGTGAGTGCTAAGGATAGCAGAATGCTAAGGGAAACAACTCTGACAAAATTATCAGAGTAGAACATCACAGACGGTTTCATGTGAAAAACTGCTCCTGCAACCAATCCTGACTATGTTTGTTGGATCCAGGTTATTTTGACAAGATGGAGTGGATGCTATTGATCAAGTTCTTTAAAACTAGGTTATGAGCAAGACATTATACCCTAGGCCCAACTGATGTTAGAACCACCAACAAATTTTCAGATGTTTTGTTGTGGTGATCAGAATATTACACCTGTCTGCAACAATGAAGTACTGCAATTTTTCTTTCAGGGGCACACACAGAATGTAGTATAGGTGGGAGCAGTTATGACTCACTGGTTCTCAACACAGCTACATTCCCCATAGAAGTGTGTGTTGTCACAGTTATGGTGCTCATTGATAACTGCTAGGTAAACATGGTTTGTGTAAATAATTGGCTATATGCCAGAAACAGACATTGAGGCTTGATGCAGTCCTCTAGCTTGTTGGATCCTATCAAACCCTCTAAACCATGCTAGCATGGAAGATGGATATTATGGGATAATGATGATGATGTGTCAGCTTGTGCACTTAGTTTAAAGTTTTCCTGCTTGAAATCTCAACAATCTTAAAGCAGCTCACTCATTACCATCACTGCTTATGTATCTGCAATACCACTTCAGTAGTGAAATGAAATATTAAAAAGAAAAGAAAAAGACATTAGATAACCCTATAAAAATCATATGTTGGTTGCTTGAATGCCTTTGATCATAAATAACAATATTCTGTAGATCAACTTGAATAGATCTAATAATTTTTAATTTATGCACAAGGTCATAAATTGTAAGAAGAAATTTTCACCAACTTCAGTACTTATTTTATTGACCTCAGAATAAATGGTAGAATTGACTTTGGTTAACAAAATACTGCAAGATATTTAGCCTGACAGCTCATCTATTCTGTGACTCCACCACCCCTAACAATAATGATAATATGCTTGATGGCTGCAAAGTTGTTTTATTTAAAGTGTCATATAGCAAAGATTATTTCTTACTAAAGTCCTTTGCTCTCTCTATTGGAGCATAGGCCATCGACAACTTTATTCCATTGTTCTTAATTATGGGTTATGTTTTCCTCTCCCAGATTTTGTTGGTTTTGAATTGTCATCAATGCTTCTGTTGCTTTACTTTTATCTGGGTAAAGGTGTTGACGACCCTATGCAAATCCATTTTTGCTGTTGAGAAGTAATCTATATTAGTTGGGTCTCTGTCCTTTCTCCTGCTCTGCATGGGAAACCCTACGTTGAGTTTGCACTCTGCTAGTGTAGCTCTCAGGGTCATTGAGGCTCACAAGCCACCACACTGCAACAAAAACTAGACTTTAGTGCAGAGCAAAGATTATTAGTTAACACTAATTCTCTTTTTGCCCATATTATGACACATTACTTTGCTTGGTTTACTCAGGCAAACCGAAGGTAACTGTTACATCCACTCCACGTCAAGTGAATAGAAATGGCTTTTGTTACAGCATCTATACAAAATTGATAACATTTAATAAGTCATCATATCCATGCACCTATGAAAATGTATTTTGAAATAGTTTATATGTAGGTGTGTGCAAGTGTGTGTGTGTGTGTGTGTGTGTGTGTGTGTGTGTGTGTGTGTGTGTGTGTGTGTGCGTGCGTGCGTGCGCTGATCATTAAAACAATAATATGCATGCTACATATGAGTTTGGTTAAAATGAAATAATGTGAATTGTATATAAATATATAATAACTATGTTTATGTTGACATAGTAAGTATTATATAGTGAAAACTTTTCCTCAACATAAGGATTCAGAACTATTATTGTCTTAAAATAAATTTTATAAACTCATTGAAAATGAGAAAATTTAAAATATCTTTTGTTGTAAGGAATTCTTCTAGAAAGTAGAAAATGTTAGGAATTATTTTAACTAATCAAAAATATAACTCTTGATTTTGTTGTACTTTTCTTTATTTAAAAAAAAATTTTGTAGTGTTATATTGTTAAGTTAAATATATTTCTTTCACAAGAAAACCCATTAGCACAAGTAGTTTTGATCATAAAGATAGCTCTTGTCTATATTAAATACTTTTTGAGATTCATGAAGTGATGAAATAACCTAATTATTTATACTTCAAATTAAACTTAAAGTAAATTTGTTAAAAGATGCTAAAACCCTTTACTTAATGAATTATGCTACCAAGTCCTCTACTTGTTTGGATTTTCAGATCTGGCTACTGGTTGTTGTAACATTGCACCAGTTGTCTGTGGTGACCAGCACGATGCATCTTCGCTGACAACCAGTCCATCGTCCAAACAACCATCACGAATGTCGTACAGCGTTGAACCCACATCGCTTAATGACTTGTCTGCTGCTATCCCAACTGACCACTCCTCACCCATGTCTCCCAAATCAGTCCTCCCATCAGTCAGCACTTCCTTGCACGGCCGCCCCAGACCAGTGGCAACCAAGAAAACTGCCCCAGGTACGCGTTCAACTATAGCTCCACTAAGCATAACAGTTCCCTCCTTTAACACAGGCCATTGTTATGAGAGGTAGCATCAAACAAGTTCCCCCATACATATCTTCCCTCTTTCATTTCTCTCTATCTCTCTCTCTCTCTCTCTATCTATCTATCTTTCTGTCTCCATACCCGTCTCCTTTCTTAGGTGCTACCAAATATACTTGGTGTCAACTGTGCTCCAGAATGAACGCGTTGCTTGGAGCTGTTGTTTTCCTGCATGCATTTTACTGGTTAGTTGGGTTTTGTTTGCTTGCTGTTTATTCTGTGAATATCATTGGCAGCCTCCTTGTTCATTAGTATTCATTATTGTTTACCCTTTTGTTTTATTTTATGTTATTTTATTTTATTTTTATCTATTGTTACATTGAAAAACTATCACACTGTTTCCTTGATAGCTGTTTAAATTTTTGTTTTTCTTTGTATTTTTGTATGTATTATACTTTTTGTTGTCATTTCATTAATAACTCTTCTTATTTAAAATTTAAAAAGAAAAAGCATTTAAATATTTGATGGTTTAATATATATATATATATATATATACACGAAACATTTTGGTGGTGTACAGAAAGAAAAGTATTTGGGTAATAAGATTAGCCAAGAAGAAATGAAGGAATTATTCCTTAGTTTATTCATGTACAAGTACAGAAAGTTTTCATATTTTTCAAGGAAATGGAATGGAATGGAACAAAATAAAATAAAGTATTTGTGTACTGCATTTAGTGCTTGAGAATATTGATTTCAAATCTTGGCACAAGGCTGGCAATTTAGGGGGTGGTGGTAAGTTGATTACATCAATCCCAGTGTGAAACTGGTACTTATTTTATCAACCTCGAAAGGATGAAAGGCAAAGTAGGCCTTGGTGGAATTTGAACTCAGAATATAAAGATGTATGAAATGCCACTAAGCATTTTGCCTGGCATGTTAACAATTCTGTCACCTTGACACCTTAGTGCTTGAGAATATTGTGTGGGTGTGTGTGTGCATGCATGTGTGTGTGTGTGTGTATATATATATATATATATACACACACACACACACACACACACCCACACAATATTCTCAAGCACTAAGGTGGCAAGCTGACAGAATATATATATATATATATATATATAATATCATACAAACAGGAAAGTAATATTTCAGAGTATGGCTGTGAAAATAGCAGAAAGATTGGGTATTTTACTCTTATATGACAGAAAAAGTTGTCAGCAGACGACAACTTTTTCTATTGTATAAGGGTAAAATACCCAATCTTTCTGCTGTTGTCATGGCTATACTGCATTTGAAATATTACTTTCCAGTTTGTATGATTTATTTGACACTTCCAAAAAGAAAAAGTTTGTTTACTTATGTTGTTGCATGTTTGTGTGTGTGTATGTGTGTGTATAAAAATTGTATTGCAACATAAGAAGATAACAGTAAATATTAGCTAAAACATATACTGTGAGAAGTTGCTTTGAAATAATTATTAGAATAGATAGTATAAGTTAATTAGGAAGAATCCTTGCAAGATAATGAAACATTTGTCTGTTAAACTAATGTCCATGCTGTTTGATAGACTGGACTATCTATCTGAGACTGAAACGATAGTGAGATAAGTGAAATGCAAAAACTTCATCTAGTTTCTATGCTAGTATTTTATTAACTTGGAGAGCTGTGACTGTGTAGCAAACTAGTACCTTATCTAGGTGCTGGTGAGTTGTTTCCAACAAGTTAACACTTTGGAAATTAGGATAAACTTGAGTATTATGGTATGTTGCAGCACTTGTCATCTACTTTGATTTTTTAATTTTTTTTTTTTATGCTTTACACTAAAATGAAAAGTGCAAGACTGCTGTGTGGTTTATTCCTATTCTTTTTGAGACTCTGTCAACTGATTTGTGAGAGGCACCATTCTTAGATCTGAGATCATCAATTCTTTCTTTCTTTTTGCAGCGAGAGGGGATAGTTGGTCTTCTGCCATATGTATGTTCCACTGTTAGAATGCAGCATTTTTTTTTATAATTCCATTCAGCAAGTCCCTCATTTCATAACTATAGTAGTGCAGTCACTTGTCCAAGTCCTTTTATGCTCAGTGGTTGCCTTTTTCACACTTGTACTGTGCCTTGAATGCAAATTAACTTTGAACAGCCACATGTTCTAGTCTTTATCGAACACCTGCATTTAGTTCTCAAGATTATTACATAAGCTTCATAAGGCCTCCTTTTGTAAAGAGAAAGAAAAGTTCTTGTCAACCCTGTTTGAGTCAACCTAATATCAAACTTTTTCAACCATGACCATCCTGTCTTGTTTCTGGAAATAGTGTGTTTAGGAGTATATTATTCATTTTATCTTTCCTATTTGAAGATATCAAGATGGCACTTATGGAATAATCTTGCTATTATTTCTGGCAGATCAGGCAACCATGTAGCAGTTCCCTCAATAGCTCAAGAAATCCATTGCCACCAGTAATAGTACCAATTCTTTAAACTTTATCCATCTCCTTTCTACTTGTGCTACTATACGTTCATCACAACCATTTCCAACACTAATTATGTCACCTTGGTAACAGGAACTGCATGGCAATTATTTCTTATATACTGGAAACAGTAAAGGTTGATGACTGGAAGGACATCTGACTGTAGAAAATTTGCCTCAATGAACTCCAACTGACTCATGGAAGCACCGAAAGTTGGATGTTAAAACAACAACGACAATGATGTTGCTAATGCTAACTACTGTATCTTAAATCTTGGTTCTCTTTCAGTCTACAGCTTTTGTGTTTCCAATACTGGTTTTAAGTGCATAATATTGAGATCATAACAACACCTTTTTTTACTTTCTAGATGGTAGTAGATCACATATTCTCTGTTACTATTTCAGTACATTAATCTTTGCTACATTGGTCTTTTAACCCCTGATCATGATACCAGGTTCAAAAAAAATTTTTTTTGTCCATCGATCAGGCTCTGCAGTGGGAACCTGGTCATTAACACATATCAAAGTTCCCAGACAGATTAAGTGCTCCATTTCAGTATTATTTGACCCTAGAATTACAACAAAAGAGGAGGTGGTGGCAGCTAAAACCTTGGTAAAAAAAAGATCTACTTACACATTAAATTCCTTACAAAATTTGCTGCTGCCAATCTTTACTTTGTTCACATAGATCGAACTATTCCTATGATCCATTTATCTGCACCTAACCTTCTTAGCAACCACCAAACTCCAGGGCATGGAGCCATAGCAAAAAGAAAAAAAAACTTAGAGATTTTCTATTAATAGAAAGATTAAATCCTAAGTCTTAAGTTTACTAAGATATTTGCTTTCTTTGTTATCAAAATGTTTATTATTTAACAAAACCAGCAACCTAGTTAATCATTTCTTCTACTTTTGAAATAAAATGTTTTGTGTTATCTCACATTGTTAAAAATAAATGTTTCTCTGCAGTATTAAGTATTAGTAAAATCACTCAAGTTACTAGTTTGCTTGTGTCTGGATTTCAAGATAAAATTTTACTGGCTTAATCCCAGCTTTTTATCAATTTGGGTTGTCATTGTATTTATATTCAAATCTATACCATCTAGGGCCACACTGACTGGTTCCATTCACCAAATTCTATGGCAGCTGTAATTATTTTACAACCTACTTTTTGTCAACTCTTAAACAATGGTGGTGGCTAGATTTAATAGGTTTCTTTACACAAGCTTTGTCTTTAAGTCTAGTGTTCTTGCTAATATAATTTCTCATTTGGAACACAGTCTTTACTTGAATTATGGTTACAGCAACATCTTTCACCTCTCTCATCCATATAATAGTTAAACCGGAAAAGTTGCAGAAATTATATATATATAAACAGAATTATATATATATATAAATAGATATATAAATAGATATACACAGTTTTATATTTTAAGAGATGAGGAATTATGTACATTATTTACATTTGACGGATATTTGTCCTCATCTTGTTTGTTGTTAACACAACGTTTCGGCTGATATACAACCTCCTAAGCAGACTGAGTGCAAATATGAGTAGCATATGGGAACCAGTATTAAAGAAGGATAGGAAAATATTAGATTTATAAGCCCTAAAATTAACTCCATAATTGCCCACGGATATATGGCGTAGTGGTTAAGAGCATGAACTACTAACCCCAAGATTCTGAGTTTGATTCCAGGCAATAATCTGAATAATAATAATAATAACATCAAAAAACGCCTTAAGAATGAGAATCCAGGTTTGAAATTTCCCCAAGACATCTGATGAAGGTTGGAGGGTATATCAGCTGAAATGTTGTGTTAACAACAAACAAGATGAGGATAAATATCTGTCAAATGTAAATAATATATATAGGTTATGAGCAGTAGTGGTGTCAATAAGACCCAGAGGTTTCAGGTAATGCTGAGTAAGTGCTATGGATAGACCATAGTTAAGCTCCAGGTTCAGTGATTATGCGAATAAGGGGTCATATCTCAGCGTGTGAATAGAAGGATTTACTTTTCATAATGAGATAAAAGACCAAGGTTGTGTATATTTTAGAACATTTATAAATAGGTCTTACAGCTAAGAAGGTCTTAGCTGTAAGACCTTCTATTTATAAATGTTCTAAAATATACACAACCTTAGTTTTTTATCTCATTATGAAAAGTAAATCCTTTTAGATATATATATATATAGGCAGCAGAAATTATGTATCATGATTTGTTGATTATAAAAAGACAACAAATGAATTTTTTGCTTTAAATTAGTGTTTTTATAATGAATAGGAAAGCATTCACTTTTTATATTTAATTAATATTTATAGTTTTACTCTAGGTAGGCAACCACTATCTACCTTGCCTATACTGTAGTTGTTACATCCCTAGATTAACCATAGCAGGAACAGGAGAGGTAATAGATGTTACAGTAGCTACAATGCAGTTAAAGATAGGTGTTCTAATTGTGATTTATTATGTCAGAAACGGCAGTCCTTTATGCAATTTTTATGTGAAGAGAGCTACTATATCTAACCAGTGGCATTGCTTAAGAGTTGTCAAAAGGACAGGAGGAAAATAATTATGTCACTCATAGAATTTGGTGGATGGAATTGGACAGTATGACCCAAGATGGTATAGATTTCATTATAAATATAACAAATGATGATAGAACCTATTGTAAATATAATTTTAATTTTTATTTTTGGAAATAATTTATGTTTAACTGAGAATCAGATGCAATGATGCTTAGGGTCTGAATGGTGCATGTTAGTGTCTATGATTCAGTTTTTGATTCTCTAAAGGATGTACATATTGTCACTAATGCACTTGGAGATAATATGAGCATTACACAATTTCATTTATGTTTCCTTGAAGTTTTTGTCCTGACAACCAAAAAGCAAAATTAGAAAGCTTAGTTTTAATTGGAAGTTATGAATGGCTACATTATATTTGCTTTTTCAGTGTTATTTTTTTATTGTTATTTTACTCTTTCAAAGATGCCACAAGATTTGTTGTTCATCAAATCCTCATTGAGCTTCTCTTTAATATGTATGAAAAAAAAAAAAGAGAGAGGTTTTTTTTTAAAGTTTCTTCTAATAACATTCTTTGCTACATTTTAATTATTTCTGTTAATCAATTCTTGTAATAAAACCTTATTGGCAAACCACAAGGTTTATTTCTGTTGCCAAGTCCACAGAATTGAAAATATTTCTGTTAAAATATTCATTAAGTAAAATAGTTTTATAATATTTTATATCATTGAGATTACTTACCACTTAATTACACTTGCTTTCTCTCTGCACAATTATTTTTTTATGTCCTTTTTGTCCTAACCTTGCTTTTCAGTTGTTAAATGCTTTATTGTTTCTTTTTTTTTTTTTCCACTTTCCTTCTTATTTCAAGGCTGCCTTTAATGATATTTTTTGGCAACGTTTAGTGTGCAAGAAAAGCTTTTTTTTTTATAATTTGTGTTGCATTTTGAATATTCTAAAGTTGTTTTCATTAGAGCCTTCTAACTTAAAATATATCTCTTTGTCCACATGTAGTTGTGTGTCCGTGTGTATGTATCTATATAGTGGCTGTTCACTCACTTTCTTGTAAGACCACTTTGTGTGCTAATAGGTGTGGTACATCCCTGTGTCATAATTATCAAAATGGCAATTGCCATTTTCATAATTATGACATCCTCTAGAGGTGGAAATAATTTCATAAATTGAAAACTTATGTTGCAGTATTTGATATAACTATATTTGCCAGTGTTGTTCAAATAGATGACACTGTGGAGGCATGTGGCTCAGTCGTTAGGGTATTGGACTCATGATTGTAAGATTGTGGTTTCGATTCCTGGACTGGGCAATGCGTTGTGTTATTGAGCAAAACACTTCATTTCATGTTGCTCCAGTCCATTCAGCTGGCAAAAATGAGTAATCCTGCAACGGACTGGCGTTCCATCCAAGTAAGGAAGTTATATGCTATGGAAACTGGTAAACTGGCCCTTATGAGTTGGCATGACTCAAGAAGGTGACCCTTACCTTACCTTAAATACATGCCACTGGCCACTCTGAGTTACTTTTCTCACCTCATTTTTGTTGAAATTATGCAAGTTCCCTGGGCCAGATTTCCATTGAAATACATTGTTTTTGTTTTAATTTAGTTTGAAAATAATTAAGTTTTTATCAAAACAAATTTGTTATTATTGAGCTGGTGTGAAGAACATAACAAGAAATTGTCATGCAAGGTTTTAATTTAAATCACTTTAGAGTAGTGAGTTGATATTGTAGAACTAGGGATGGTCCCAAGTGGAATTGTATCGAAAGGGTTAATATAACAAGAAAAGCTGGGAAGGAACTCTTGCACCACAAGACTCGATTGATGAGACTTTTGATATGAAAAGCAAAGCATCAAGATCTAAGTGTGGTAATTCTTATGGTATCATTCACTTGGAATCTTTTGGCAGGGTTTTGTCTAGATTACTGTTGTTGAATTAGCTAATGAAAGACGTCCCTCAGTGTTACTTGAAATGATATTCTGGGTGTTGATCAGGTAGAGGGTACAAAGGACTTGATTTTTTTCTGTGCATCAATTTCAAGAAAAATTTATCAAGCAGCAGATATGTCTATGTCAGGTCTTTGTTGACTTAACCCAGGCCCTTGCTATTGTTAACTGAGAGGTATTGCATAAAGTTCCTGCAGGCACCACAAAGGGTATACATCTAAAGCTGGATTGTGAAGCCATATGCATAAGAATGTCATCACATAGAAGTGTCTGAATATTCTCGTGGGGATGTCTAGTTTGCTCTGTAATGTTTGCTCTAGACTTTGTAAATCATCAGCTGGTCTTAAACAGAATTTCAGAGCACATGAGCAAATGACACTGAATCATTAAACTGAACATTAAATAATGGGATGGCTTTTTTTATTTGTGTTTTTTTGCAAGATAGAGTAATCATCATCATCATCCTTAATATTTTCATTGTGGTTGTCTTTACCATCTTATTTTATGTGTGTATCTATATATGTATGTAGGAGTATGGCTTAGTGGTTAAGGTGTTGATCTCAACCATAAGGTAATGGGTTTGATACTTGGACTGGGTGGTGCATTGTGTCCTTGAGCAAGGCACATCATTTTATGTTACTCCAGTCTACTCAGCCAATAAATAAGTTTCAGCTGACTGAGGTTGTGATAGATGGAAGAAAAAAGTGGACTACACCAGCAATATTCTGTTGGGTCAAGAGTGGAAGAACTGAGAAGGTGTCAGTGTCTGCCAAAGTACCTAATACGAAAGTGTATACCAGCTACCAGGTTACAATCAATTGTGAGTGACAGCTGAGCTAGATATGTATATGCATGCATGGTTTTGTGTATTTGTGTATGAATATGTGTGTTTATAAGTGTGTGTGTATTGTATATGTACATAACATTGGCTTCAAAGTTTGACCTTTAGAGCACTTCTCCCTTTCCACATTTGTCTCCTTTGCTTTTATTGTTTGATTTTGTATGGTTGATCTGCATATATTATCCCCTATTTCAACTCTTCAACACTAATCATGCTGCCTGTTGTTGGTGGGGTAGTAATCTACACAGTTATGTGGTCAACTATGGTGACTTAATTTCAAATTGTTACAACAGAAGTGTGGTGGATATACTGGATATAAACTACAAAATGTTATTTTGTACAACTGGTTACTATTTTAAGATGATCAGAATTGAACATTACTATCACCTTATCATTAATGATAATGACAACAACGATCCTGTTGCTCAGTTTAATACGAGGTACTACACTTGTAAGAGAGAAAAACAATGTGATATGAAGGTGAGAAAGAGAAAATCCAAGGAAAAGTACACTGCTCAACTCAAAAAGTGAATATTTCTAGAGAAAATAGGTGTTATTTGTTTTATTTTATATTTTTCTTTTGTTGAATTTTGTTACTTTGTTTTCTTTCTTTTGATTTTAACATTAATTGTACATTTAAAATATAAAAAAAAATTGTTTTTAGCAGCTTCTTATTAATTTCTTAGGGTAAGTGTGTTATTATATCAAACATTAAATCTTGATTTTCTCTAACTTGGATACCTTCTCACTCTGTTATTTGTATGAAGTTGTCTTACTTCAGTTTATTTGAGCTGGCTAAATTGTGCACTGTTTCCTCAGTTGCTGGACCTGGGCACCTCCAACCTCCTCCAGCCCCTTGTACTGGAGGTGGGGACCAGATGACCAACACTGGTAGCTCTGACAAAGGGCCGGCAGGGACCACGGCCTCCATCAGCGTGACAGCCACAACCACAACCACAGTCCAGCAGACTGTGACCCCTGATAGTCCAGCCACTACAGGGGGGCAGTTTGGACCTCCAAGACTTCCCCCTCGGCCAATCCAGTCACATGGACGGAGCATTTCTGTCGACTTAAAAATGAAAGGTGATGTGGGTAGGTCCTACTTTTCAAAATCATCTCATAATACTAATCACTCAATACTTTTTGTTAATTACTGACCAGTTCTAGCTAACACTGATTAATAATAAATTAACCCAGCCCTTTATTTTGATTCGGCTCATAATTATAAACCTGTTTCCCCCACCAACTCTTATTTGTCACTGCATAGTATCTGAACCCACTTTCTGTTCTAGGATTTGAGGGTTTGGATGGGTTGAAAAAGAGAACTTTTGTTCTGTTTTGCTTTCTCTTTGCTATCCTCCTCATTAAACAATCTCTTTGTCTGTGTATGTGTTAGTATGTATGTGCTATATGCACTCACACATACCTACATGCTGTGTGTGTGCGTGTGTGTGTGTGTGTGCAAGCATGCATAAGTTAAAGGTTTGTATATCTTTTAAATCATTTACTTTACCTTATATGTTCAGAAACTTTGTCTAAAAAATCACCTAGTGTGTAGTGAGTTTATGTTTTTGTGTTGAAAGCACTACTGTCACCACCAACACTATTATTATCATTATTATTTCTTGTGCTTTGATTTCCTTATGTTTTTGCTATTTGTTTAAATTTTTAGTTAAGTTATTTTTCTTATCCATGTATCAATTATGGATTAAATTAAAATATATCAAAAACAGCCTGTGAAATTTGTTTGTAGTTAAAACTGTAATAGTAAACTACATTTATGAAATCTTTCAGAAGGTTAAAAATTCCCAGGAAATAATTAATCTGTATGTAGGAGTTTTCTCTGTCTTCTCTCAGTTCTTGAACTATTAACGACCTATGAAAAGAAAGGAGAGAAAAGTACATTCCATGAATGCCTTCTAAACTATCTTGTTTCATAAAATGTTTAAGTGTAATTTATTTACCTAAGGTTATGTCATGCTGATGATTAAATGACGCTATACATGGCTACCTATGATTAAAATATTATTTAGGATCTTTGTAATGAGAGAAGTAAAAAAAAAATTTAAATATGTATTTTCTGTGTAAAACTTCTAATCCTGCCATGATTAATCTAGAAGTGATTATTTTCCTTACAATAATTGCTGCTGGGGTACACCGTTTGCCCAAATTTTATTCCTGCTTAGTTAAATGCTTCAGCAATGTCTTAGTGTAAGAGAGTACACTGAGATAGTTTCCTCAGGTAGCCTCCCATTTTTAAGATTATTTAGCATATTGATTAGACCTGGGACTTTGTGTATGGTTTACACAGACACAATGTCCCTGAGGGGAATCCCCACCATCAAAAAGAAGAAGAAAAAATTTGTGATGTTTATACTTATTGCGGCAAAAGTGAAAAATAGTGAAATAGCTTTAATCAGAAAATGAAAATGAGTTGCTGACTCACCTTTTTATTAACTTAACCATAATTCCACAGTGTCTATTGTATTAGATAATCATTTAGTTACTCACTAATTATGTGAATCAATATGCTTTCCTATAGAGGTAGGTGTTAGAGGGTTTGTTGGAAGAGTTCACTTGGTGCCTGGTAGACTTGGATTAGCTGTGAATAATAGAAAAGATGTCAGAAGCCTCTGAGAAAACAAGCCATTACGTCTGGCTCAAGAGGAAGAGGACAAGTGATGCGGCAAGAACTAGCACTGGCAATGGTAGAAACATCTGGCCCAGAGTTGCAACATCTAACTCAACAAAACTTGTGCTGTTGTGCAGGTGTTTGTTGCCTACATTGGTAGGTGGCCCTGGGCAGGTCTGGTATTGTGATAGAAGGGGCCAAAAGAGCTGCTTCACTGCCTGATGAGACAGCTCCTGCATTTGGAAACAAAGTTCAGTAGCACTGTCAGCACAGTAGTGTTTACTCTGAGTTTTCTCCAGTCCAAAATCTTGAACAAAATGCTGATAACTATCATTCAAGATAGTTATCTTGATAGTTATTAACAAAAAGGGAACTTCCTTCCTTTTTGTTAGTATTCTTTTTTATTTTTCATTATAGAAATCCTTTTCGTTTTCTTGCCTTTTCAACAAAAAATGACAGTATTTTTATTCCAATTAAAACTCATTTCAGTTAGAAAGTTTACTGCCTTTTTCTCAGACACCTATTAATATCACTGCTATATCTGTGCTAACAACTGGGAATACTAACCCCATCATGCATTGTGGCTTGATTCCAACAAAACTTCTTTTTCCCCTTCTGTCAGCTTCACCAACACTTTTTTTAAAATATTTTTTTTTATTTACATGCTGTTGTTTTCTGTTACTGTTTGAATTGCTGCTTTTCTATTGTTATTATCATTATTATTATTGATATGCTAATAAGTAAATGATAATTATTTTTTCTCTCAATAATTTTAGTTTCTATTGTTTTCTTCTTTTGCTATATTTTTGTATATTGTTGTTCTAGTTATTAGTTCATGCTTGTTGTAATTATAACCATACAAAGAAAAATATGTGTTACTTTGTTCTGTGTTTGATAATTTACACTTGCCTTGAACCTTTAAATCCTAAACCATGTAACATCTATAATATAATATGTGGAACAGTTTAAATTATGCAATTTACTTACTTTCAGGCACTTCAGTATTGTTACCACCTCCTGCAGTGCCACCTCGGACATCTCCTAAAGATGTATGTAGCTTCTGTATATTCTAACTTAATTCATAAATTTCTTTAATATTTGTTTTCAATATGGATTGCTATTGTCATGCTAAAGAGATATGTGTATATAAATGATTTGAGGTATTTCAGCTAAAGGACATATTTTAATGTGAAATACTTTGTTGATGTTATTTCAAAAATTTCTGCATAGATTTTTTATGAAGCCACAATACTGTAGCTGTGAGGTTAAAATGAGTTCAAATTTTAATACTAGAGCCATTGTATTTTGCTCCTTTGCAAGGTACATGTGTCAACTTGCTTGTTTAAGACCGGTTTCATTTCTCTACAACTGAATGGTAAGGAATAAGAAAGGTGCATAGATTTTTAGCAAAAATAACTCAACAGAAACCATTCTATTCATGCTTACCCTCCCCTGCTCTCTTCTTGCATCCCTTTACCTTCCCCAACTCATGCTTCATTAGCCATCCTCCACCCTTGTATCCACCACTCCCTACATTCATATTCAATCTTTACAGATATTACCTACATCCCCTCCCATTTTTCCTGTCTTTTGACCCAACTCACTTCTACTCCCATCATAACTCAAGGGGCCATCTGGACACCACGTCATCACTATTTGTCTCTTTACAGCTACTACTGATTTATTCTCACTACTCTCCTAAATGTGAGTAGTCGCATAGCTTCTCCAGAACAAGAACCTGCTCTGCCCCCACTCGTTTCTCTCATACCCTAACCATCATCCCCTAGTGTGAAGCCACTGCCTTGCATTTTGTAGTCTTGCAAGCTGCATAGTGACCTCAGTAGTGCCAATGGCATGAAAAGGTACCCAGTATACACTATAGTGATCAGCATAAGGAAGGATATTCAGCTGTAAAAACCATGCCAAAGCAGACACTAGAATATAACACAGTCCTTGGACCCGTCAGATCGCATCAAACTGTCCAACTCATGCTGGCATGGAATATAGATGTCAAATGATGATGATATACCCTATAAGCAAAGCATCATTTAAATGTTTTATATTTAAAACCTTAACAGACTTTGATGGAACATACATTTTGTATATAACCATGAAGTTTTCCCTTATGGTGGTTTATTTATTCTGAAATATTTAGTTTATACAGAACTATATAAATATTGATAGTTACAAATACTTTGTAATCATGATCAACTTTTAATGTCTGTCTTCTATGCTATCATGGGTTGGATGGTTTGATAGGATCTGGTGTGCTAGAGGATACCTTTAACACAAACTGCTTGACAGTGTACTGGGTACACTTTTTATGGCTCTAGCACTAGCAGAGATCGCCTTGTAATGTTCATGATTAAGTGCTAAAAGTGGTCCCAATAACTGTAAATGAATAGAAGAAAGAGGGTGCAATGACTTTAGGCGGGCAGATGGAGTATGATTGGTAGTCAGTATTTATTTGATTGCTGTTTATTGAAGTGTGGTTTTAAGTTTATGAGTGTTGCTTTCACCAAATTTTTAATGATTGTCAATGCTGCTGATGTCAATCAATTTTAGCATTTAACAACTTAACCCACTTTCCTTTCTTTATGAAAGCATGGTTGGGATGGAGCAATTAGTTTTTACAGCTGAATACCCTAATTGTAATTGTTCATTTATTAATTTATAAGTAGAGCCTGATTTTTGTCCAACAGGCAAACTGATTATAGTAAAATTTGAAGTAAAGAGCCTAAACCTCACAGCCATTTTGCCCCTCTTTTTCTGACTTGGCAACTATCATAGATTTATATTTAAGTTCATGATATTTTCCAACATCTCTTTATCTCTAGTAGTTTTAAAATTAATTTTAAATCTTTAAATACTTTCTAGTTCTTGCTTCTGTCCTCCTCATACCTTCAGCTATTGAAGGTCCTTCTTCAAGATATTAGTATTTTTTTTCTCTGAACTTTGTTAAACTCATTTTTGCTGATACAGACCGCCATTGGTCTCCTTCAGACCATCAATGGTTCCTGAAGATTTAAATGATTAATATTCTAACAGGGGTGGGGGTGCTTTAATTTATAAGGTTCTTAATTGCAGAAGACCTTAATGTTCAAAGCAAATTTAAAAATGTTATTTCTAGAAATATGCCACAAGTGATTCCTCAGTCTTAAGCTACATTGACAAACTAGTGTTAATAGCAACAGCTACAATAATTGATCAGTTAATTGAATTTCTTCAGAATAATCTTAAATTGAAAGTTTGAATGTGAGTGTATGTGTGCAAACATGCATGCACTCATGCTTTCTCATTCCTAGTAGCATTCTTCTTATTAGTTAATGCTTTTATTGTCAATGATCTTTCTATATGGACTGCTGAGTTAATTTTGCCTTTCTTCCCTCTAGAATCAATAAAATCAAATGCTTATTTAAAAAGAAAAAAAAAAACAGCTTTGTGGCAGTTAAAAAAAGATTCAAATGTTTCTGTATTCAAAATTTTCAGTGGTTCTCTGTAAAAGTTTGAAATTGGGTTCATTCTATTTAATAGTTGGTCTCTCCCTCTTTCATGTATAGTCACACACCCAACACAGCTTATTAAAATAGAAAGGTAGATTATTTTGTTAATCATAGATAATTCATAAATGAACCAATATTGATATAAAATTCTGTGGGACATTTTCATTCTCTATATGTTGTTTATTTGCTATTGTTATTTCTAAAATAAATAGAACTTAAATCATTTCTTCAAAGCAAGGTTATCAAACTATATTAATCTACCTTCATCAGGTCTCTAGGCAAAGCAGGGATATCTTACTTGGATTTGGAGGTATGCAGTCAGAAAAGATTTTCCGATTTACTGATTTCTCTTCACAAGATCTCGATTCTGTTGACCATTCTGAGGACTCTACCTCAGTTACACCAGCCATTAAATTACAGGCTCCCATGGTGGAGAAGCACCGTCGGTGTGCTTCTCTTGATATACGTCAAATTGGGGTAAGACTGTGGTTCTTCTATGCCTAAGAACCCTACTTGCTTGCCGGCCTATCATTATAAACTGGTGTTGGGATTTTTAATTAAAAAAATTTTTTTTTCATACTGGGAGCTTATTAGCTAGCTTCAAACTACACTTTATTTTTTTTAAATTCTTAATTTTTAATACTTTTTCTTTCTTTCTTCATTCTTTTGCTTAATTAATAATTACTGACAGTTATATATTCCAATATTGACCTTTGCAGTAAATGATTTAGAAAGCTAATAGTTTAGTCTCTCACTCTTCATTTCCCATCTAACTCTGTGTGTGTGTAAAATATGTATTTTATGTATATATACATGTATATATATATATAACTTACTTGGAAGAGGATGCGTGGCGTTCAATCATATAATAATATAATATATATATATATATCTGCATATATACATATGTATATGTACATACTTAAATCTATACATATATATGTGTGTGTGTGTGTGTGTGTGTGGGCACAGGACGTCATGAAACATGTACAACAAAAAAGTATGAAGCATGAGTACATGGAATATGAACCGTTCTTTCAAACGACATAAAGAATGACCCTTCATCAGTTGTTGGCTGTTTTTCTAGTCTCGTATTTTGAGCATTTAACAATAATATATGCTTTCGATAAAACAGTTGCTCCCGCAAAGCAAATTTAATAAAATTTGAGATTTTGTGGAGGGTCAAAATAGATAACACAAACAGGACTGTGAAAACAAACAGGAAGGGCTGCTAAGCCAAAACGAGGTTGTGATGGCAAATGTGTAAATCAAGCTAGGACAAGAAACAAACAAGAACACATCTTCATTGTTCCAGCTACAACGGCGAGAAAGAAAGAAAGATGGCCGATGGTCATGTGGGAGCTATGTGAGCAAGGGAGGAGGAGTGAGGGAGAGTGAGTAACAGAGTAATAGAATAGAATAATGTGAGAAGAGAAGGTAAAAGAATAAGAGAGAGAAAAAAGACAGAAAATGAAAGAGTAAAAAGATCGTATTGAGTGCACATCAGAATTATTCTCTTCCAAGTAAGTTTTATCTTAATAATTCTGATGTGCACTCTATCCAATCTTTAGTGTGTGCGTGCACACACACACACACTTTTAAGTTTTTTTGTGGAATTCAGAACTAGCATTGCAAGTTACAATGATCCAAAGACTAATAATTCTGTGTAAACAAAGGCATAAAAGCACTAAATAGAGTTTATCCAAATTCTGCTATCTTTTTTTATCTCTGAATATATAAAATCTCTGCACCACTTCAAACTACACAGACACACGTAAATGTTGAATGCTGAGAATGGTGGATATGGATAGAATTTGTTTATATATATATATATATATATATATATATATAAGAGACACGCACACATACACACACACACACTTTAATGTTACTTTTAATTGACAGAAAGTTACAAAAGTGACCCAAGGCTTAAGTTTGATGCACTTTGTGCATGGTACTTATAAAACTGTTTGATAAGTGCCATGCACGAAACTTTTGGCCATTGAGTCACTTTTGTACCAAACAATTGTGTGTGTGTATATATATAGTGGTTAAAGTGTTGTTGGATTCACAATCAAAGATTACAGTAAAGGAGATGTGTTTCACCACTTGTGAGTAGGTATAAATGTGATGTTTGAACCAATATCTCCGAGTTTAAGAACACTAAAACCAATGTATTTTTAACTGCTGACATATCAGTGTATAAAGGTAGATGTGATTGTCTCTTATTTGACTTGGATTTGATCAAGACCTGCTTATCAAAGACCCAGTCCATTTTATCACCCTGTATCATCATAATCGTTTAGAACTTATCTAACAAGTGTCTTCTTTTTCTGAACCTACAACAATAGCAGTGTAGATGAGGTGATGAAGTACATTTAGAAATAAGCACCTTCAGTCTTTTTGCACTACTTCTATGATTTTGCATTTTTAAAAATACTTATGATGCTATTGTCAAAGCTTTTTATGCAGTTAATTTTCTTCAGCCTTTCTGTACACAGTGGTGTAGCATGGGTTTTTGGTGACCCC
>NC_068982.1:68413261-68423248 GCF_001194135.2 Octopus bimaculoides | reverse complement strand
TATATACATATATATATATATATACATATATATATATATATATATATATAAAGTGGCTGCCCTATGTGGTCTGACTACTCCACGTTTCCACTGTCTTTGCCATTATTTTTTAAATCAACTTTTTTTATATGTTTTTAAAAAATTTAATCTGAGAAATTTATTTTTCATGTTCTTTAAAAACAATATTCTGTTTTCTTTTTATAGAATTGTTTCATGTTAGTACCAGAGGTATTTTTTTTTTATCACCTATTGTTTATTTTAAAATTCATGTTTTTTAATATCTAATTGTCTGACATCCAATCCTCATTGCTTTTCAGGGTTTGCCTCCTATTACAACTCAAACAGATACAGGTATGTTTTCATTTTGGACCCTCATGTTATACTCTATTTTCATACAAGCCCCTTTTGTGTGTGTGTGTGATTATTTTAATACTGGTGTAGGTTGGTGATTGTTTTAGCAATTTTTTCTTTTCTTGTGCCATGTCTAGGATGCAGAACATAAGTAATGTTCTGCCTCAATTCTCTGTCCTTTGTTTTCTGTAATAGTTCTACTTCATGATGTTTAATATGTCTTTCTTCCAACCGGTTTGTCAAGTTTGATAGCCATATCACCCTTCTTCTTCTTCTTCTTCTGCTTCTTTTCCATTCAATCTTTCCAGTCATTAGTAAATTCTCTGCCCCCTCCCCCACTTCATCAAACAGCCAAGAAATTTCAGTCATTTGGTCCTTATATCAAGAAGCAGTTTCCTATTTACCACAGCCTGGGTTATCACTTCTTCATTAAACACTTTGTCCATGCTATCTTCAATATTCTCCTTAAGAACCATATTTCATAGCTCTTTGTGCACCTTCTCCTTTCTGATATTATAGACCATGCCTCACTTCCATACATTAACACAGGGTAGTCCTAGCAGTTCAATATACGGATCTTGGTCTTGATGCTTGGAGTACAATTTCTCAAGATGTTATGCAATTTTGAGAATGCAGATTCTGCCAGCAGTATTTGTCTTTTGATCTCCTTTACACATCTTGTCTTCTGTGATCAAAGTTCCAAGGTAGTTGAAGGTTGATACCTGCTTAATGATTTGATTGTTCATTTTCAGCATGCACTTAGGCTTCCATTCTTTGTCACCACTATACACTGTCTTGTGTTTTATGAACAGACCTTTCCTCTCACTTTCTCACTACATCCTGAAGTCCCTTTTCTGTGCCATCTGCATATCTTATGTTTGTGATGTTTCTGCCTCCTATTCTAAGACCTTTTTCCTTCTCCATTTCTCTTATGATCAATCCACTATGGTAATTGAAGAGATCTGGTGGCATAACACATCCTTGTTTAACCCTTCACCTGATGCTAGTGTATTCACAGCATTCTCCATCCACCTTTATGCACTCTTGATTTGTTCCAGTACAAGCTCTACAAGATTTCAAGGTCATTTCCATGCAGACCAAGGTTACTGAGTTCTTCATGTTTTACTTTATTGAAGGCATTTGTGTGATCTATGAAGCACACAAAGACGTCTTTTTGCATCTCCATCACCCACTCCATTATTGTTCTCAATTCAAAAATAGCAATACAATATGTTTGCAAAACAGTATGTAATTTATGAGTTTCAACTATGTCATCTCATTTCAAAATTATCTGTGTATTCCACATCTCTTGCCCATGGTTTATCTTTGTTTCAACTGCTTTCATACATCAATTTTTCACTCTCCAAATATCCATTCATATTATATGTTCACATCAGTGCAATGACATTTCTTAGACATGTCAATCATTGTGCTTGATACCAGCTGCTTTTGCATCACATTTATACTAGACTTTATGTAAATTAACGTTTAAAAAACTGATAGACGATTCCTCTGCAACCTTTTCAAATCTCCTATATACATATTACTTAAATTTTACTTTCATATAACTCTTTGCTTCTTAAACATACTTCATACTATCTACCTTTTGTAAAAAGTAAGCACTGTCTCAAGTGTGAGGTCACTTAGAGCCAGTTACCCAGTTTCCCTGGTGTACAAATGACTGAGACCACATTTCCCACTGAACAGGCTCCCAACCAGTTGCAGAGTTTACTCATTTACAGCTAAGTGGAATGGAGCTAAGTGAAATGAAGTGTTTTCTTTCAGAACACAACATACCACCCAGTCTGGGAATCAGAACCATAATCTTGCAATTGTGCCTTCACCTGCCCTTTGTATAGAAATATATTTTGTTTCTAGTATAGAATTCTTCCCATCCAGTTTTTTTTAAATGTATCTTACCCCAATATGTTTTCTACACTCATTCTTCTACTTCTTCCCTCACATATACATGTACAAATTATTTATTCTTTGTAGCAGAGTATATTAATGAATTTGAAAAGATTATCATTCAAACTGACATTGTCTTCATTTAGCATGTCTCAAGATTTACATTTTTAACAGAAGAGTTAACATCCAATGCACAAAACATATGCAAAAGCAGTGATGTCATTATTTAAAAGATAGGATCTTTCTCAAATATCATTATGTATGATGTTTATAATTAATTTCTATTTCATTTCCAGTTTCTGCATCATTTTCTTTTCTGATCTTTATTTTAAGCTTATTTGTTCTTTAAATTATGTTTCAGATAATGTTGATAGTTCAATTGTCAATAATACTTCAGTTTCAAAGGTGAGTTTTGTAATATATTAAGCATATCAAGAATACTCACATTTTCTTTTACTTGTTTCAGTCATTGGAATGTAGCCATGCTGGAGTACCAGATTAATCCACCTTAGTACTTGTTTTTAAGTCTGGTACTTATTCTATCTGTCTTTTTTGACAAATTACTAAGTTACATAGACAAACCAGCACTAGTTAAGTAGCGAGTGACAAATGTAGACACTTGCACAGTCTTTCTCTGTAACTCTTTTTCTCTCACATACAAACATATACATATGTTAGGCTTCCTTATACTTTCCATTTACCAAATTTGCTCACAAGACATTGGTTGGCTCAGGACATGGTAGAAGACACTTGCCCAAGGTGCTTCACAAGGGGACTGAATCCAAAACCACATGGTTGGGAAGTGAACCTCTTAACTACACAGCCATGCTTACACCTGTATACATATTTTGTATCATTAAATCCATATCCACACTTCTAGTGTGACTGAAAATAAATTGATGGTCACTAGTCATCATGGTGACTGGAAGTAATTATTAGTGTACCCCTCCACCCATCAGATATTCATTCACTAAAGTCAGTGACATTAATGACACAATCGTCATCATCATTGTTTAATGTCCGCTTTCCATGCTGGCATGGATTGGACGGTTTGACCAAGGACTGGTGAACCAGAGGCTGCACCAGGCTCAATCTGATCTGGCAAAGTTTCTACAGCTGGATGCCCTTTCTAACGCCAACCACTCCGAGAATAGTGGGTGCTTTTTACATGCCACTGGCATGAGGGCCAGTCAGGCGGTTCTGGCAATGACCATGCTCGAAAGGTGCTGTTATGTGCTACCTGCACGGGAGCCAGTCCGGCAGCAATGGCAACAACTACGCTCGAATGTTGTTTTTCATGCGCCACCGGCACGTGCTGGCAGGGTGACACTGGCAACAATCACACATGACTGGTGCTTTTCACATATCACCGGCATGGGAGCCAATCCGGGGGCCTGGCAATGATCACACTTGGATGTGCTTTTAACGCTCCACTGGCACAAGTGCCAATCAGGCGGTACTGTCATCGGCCATGTCAGCGATTTTGGTTTGTTTACACTTGCCTCAATAGGTCTTTGCAAGCAAAGTTCATTGTCCAATGAATGAGGGGTACTCATAAGTGGGCCGGTTACACCCCACGTTTGGATGTGCTTTTAACGTTCCACTGGCAAGAGTGCCAATCAGGCGGTACTGTCGTTAGCCACGTCAGCAATTTTGATTTTGATTTTACTTGCCTCAATAGGTCTTCACAAGCAAGGTTTATTGTCCAATGAATGAGGGGTATTCATAAATGGGCTGGTTACACCCACTGGCATAGGCCATAAGTTATGGTCTCACTTGGCTTGTTGAGTCTTCTCAAGCACAGCATATCTCCAAAGGTCCTGGTCTCTAGTCATTGCCTCGGTAAGGCCCAATGTTTGAAGGTCATGCCTCACCACCTCATCCCAGGTCTTCCTGGGTCTACATCTCCCACAGGTTCCCTCAACTGCTAGGATGTGACTTTTCACACAGCTGTCCTCATTCATTCGCAACACGACCATACCAGGGCAGTTGTCTCTCTTGCACACCACATCTGATGCTTCTTAAATCCAACTTTTCTCTCAGGGCGCTTACACTCTGTCGTGTGTGCACACTGACATTACACATCCAGCGGAGAATACTGGCTTCATTCCTTGCAAGCTTACGCATGTCCTCAGCAGTCATGGCCCATGTTTCACTACCATGTAGCATGGCTGTTCGCATACATGCGTCATACAGTTTACCTTTTACTCTCAGTGAGAGACCCTTTGTCACCAGCAGAGGTAAGAGCTCTCTGAACTTTGCTCAGGCTATTCTTATTCTAGCAGCTACACTTTCAGAGCATCCACCCCTGCTACTGACTTGGTCCCCTAGGTAACGGAAGCTATCAACTACTTCTAGTTTGGCAGTCTCAGATGGGTTTGGTATGAAAAGGGTCAATGTGTATACAAGCTGGATTATCTTTTCAAGACAATGTCATTCACGGGTATGAATTTCCAATGCAAGTTTAATACATTCGTTTATAATCTTTTATTTATATACTTATGCTGGTGAATGTGAATTATAGTGAGAAATTATAGACAGAAATTGAAAAAAAAAAAAAAAATCTGTTCTACACTTCAAAGAAAATGTTGAAAGAAATAAGTACCATAAAAGATTTTTCTGAAAACCCACCTAAGACTAAAATTGCTGGTAATGTTTCAGTTGATGCTTGTTGATAAAATACTTTTTTTTATCCAAATATATAGATGATGCCTAAAAGTATTATCTTCTGTGTGTTTTAGGTGCTTCCAGAACCTGAAGAAGAAGTTATGAGTAGTGATCGGCAAAAGTCTTCTTACTATGGCAGGTAGGTTTGTCAGTACAAATATATATTCTCATCATCATCTAACATCTATTTTCCATGCTGCCATGGGTTTTGACTGTTTGACAGGAGCTGGAGAGCTGCACCAGGCTCCAGTTGTCTGTTTTGGCGTGACTGGATGCCCTTCTTAACCCCAACTACTTTACAGAGTGTACTGGGTGCCTCTGACGTGGCACCAGCATGGGTACTTCTGATGTGGTGCCAGCATCTGTTGGGTTGCCAACTAGCTAGAAAGACAAGAACCTCTCAGCTGAGAGAGAGTGGAAATGAGAGATGTGGCCATGTGCCAGGTGAGAGGCTGGAGTATGATAGAGGGACAAGGAGAGCTGCCTTACCACAAAAGACATACTCAGTTACCCCATAGGACAAGGAACAAAAGAGAGGTAGGAGAGAGCTAGAAAGTCAGAGAGAGTAAGCAAGGGCCTACTCACAAGAAACATAAGGGGGAGAGTATAAGTAGTACTGATGGGATAGAGATCTTCTGTAAGAGTGTAAAGGGAGATAATTATAGATAGCAAGTGATGGTGAGAGAAACTGGAGTGGCTGGGAGGTGAGTATGATAGATAATATAAAGGCATGGAGAGTGTGCAGATAGGCATGTGAGGGAGAGTGGTGAGACCTGGTGGGGGTGTTGGGGAGTTTTGCTAGAGGACAGAATTATGTGTCCTCTAGGATATGGCTGTAAAGGACATGCCTGTATGGATGGATGACTATGATTTTACATTGCTCGACATGTCTTCTTGAGCACAGCAGATTACCCGAAGTCTCAGTCCCTTGTCATTTCTTTGAGGTTCAATGTTTGCATTTCATTTCTCAACATGTCAACAGGTGCAGGAGTGGCTGTGTGGTAAGTAGCTTGCTTACCAACCACATGGTTCCGAGTTCAGTCCCACTGCGTGGCACCTTGGGCAAGTGTCTTCTACTAAAGCCTTGTGAGTGGATTTGGTAGATGGAAACTGATGGAAGCCCATCGTATATATGTATATATATATATATGTGTGTGTGTGTGTTTGTGTTTGTCCCCCCAACATCGCTTGACAACCAATACTGGTGTGTTTACGTCCCCATAACTTAGTGGTTCGGCAGATGAGAATGATAGAATAAGTATTAGGCTTACAATGAATAAGTCCTAGAGTCGATTTGCTCAACTAAAGGCGGTGCTCCAGCATGGCTGCAGTCAAATGACTGAAACGAGTAAAAGAGTATGTCATCCCATGTTAACTCTTTCCACGGGTTCCCTCCACAATTAGAGATTGGCATTTTTTTTCATCAATTATATGCATCACATGACTGTACCAGCACAATCTTCTCTCTGTACCAGCACAATCTTCTGACAGTAGCCATCCAGCAGAGCATGCTGGTTTCATTTCTTTCAGGCCTTTGTATATTTTCTGCAGTTATAGCCCATGTTTCATTATCATGTAGCATAGCTGTTTGTACACAGGCATCATACGAACTGCCTTTCTCTCTGAGTGAGAGGCCCTTTATTACCAACAATGATAGTAGCTCTCTGAACTTTGCCCAGCCCATTCTTATTCTAGCAAATATGCTTTCAGAGTTATATATGCTGCCCGAAGCTCGTTGAAACACCGGTGTTAAAACGTGGGTAGCTGATGAAGTAGAATGTTCTCTATGTGGCTCGTGTGTTCTCGTCTACGTTTGTTTGCAATGTCCTGTACCCAGATATGCACCTATACATACAGGTGGATGTCGGTATGCACATACCTGTACGTATATATGCATATACTCATTTACTTTTGTTTATATATATATATATATATATATAAAGGTTATGAAGGGTATTGGAGTCAACCAAACCCTAAAGATACAGGTAATACCGAGTAAGTGCTGTATACCGACTAGTTTTGCCCCTGTCATGGTTGCAACATGAGTGGGGAATATAACATGGGTCGTGTATTAGCGTGTGTATATATAAAGAAAGAATAGGATAAAGAGACTAATGGCAAAGTTAGAAACTTTGTCATTAGTCTCTTTATCCTTTTCTTTATATATATATATAATTTTTACATCTACTTTTCCATGCTTGACAGAATTCATTGAGGTAGATTTTCTCTAGTTGAATGCCCTTTCTGTCACCATCTTGGACAAATCCTCTACTATAGCTCCAGGCTATCCAAAGCTTTGTCAGTGGATTTGGTAGAAGCTCATCATGTGTACCAGTCTATGAGAGCAGTAGCTCTGAATTAGAAATAATTTGGATTGTGACAACTCACCCAACTCATGCCTGCATTGAAAGACATCATATTTTAACAAGTGTTGATATAAAGCCTCCCTTAGTTTTACTACGGAATCTTGCATTCCATTATATAACTTGTTGTGTGTTCACTTGTAGAAATGATACAAGAAACAAACTTTAAAAAACAACAGTGAGACTTTATTCCTCTGTTAAATAGTTTAGTCGACAAAATGAACACATCATGAATTCTGATGTGATTGAATAGTTCATCAATTGCTTGGATAATTAATCTCTGGCCGTCATTTTTTATATGTGCTCCGTTTTTTTAATTTTGTTCTGGTGAATAATGGCAGGAAAATAACCTGACTCACCTTCATGAAAATCGCTCAACCCTCTGCTCATAGATGATTTGTTAGACCTCTACATTGACAGAAGGTAGGCTCCAGTACAGATTCAGATTAGTTTGAGAATGTATTACATGCAATGTGATTGAATCCTCAATCCATATCCCACGCTTTAGTCAACCAATCAAAGCACAGGACTCAACCAATATTCCAAACTCATATGATAGGTAAGATGACCAATCTTTACAGATTAATGTATTGAGCCTATAAAACGCTAGTTGACTTCAATATGCCACAACAGAAATTGGTCTCACTACAGTATATGTGTGTGTATGTGCTTCCTTGTCTTAGTATGATGGCTGTAAATGAGTGTGACTGTCACACAAGCAGTGTCATTCACTTCAAATATTCTGCAAAACATATCTGGCAAGAAGGAAATATTATCTTGCTTGGAAACAGATGAGGTTTGGTGACATGAAGGGTATCCAGCCTTAGAAAATCTGCCTTAATAAACTCTGATCCATACAAGCATGGAAAATAAGGCATTAAAATGAATAATGATGATATCTACACACACACACACACACACAGAAAAGGAAAATTTGTAAAGGATGTAATCTACTCCCACCATGATTTCTGTAATTATTCTGAAGAAAGAAGTTTCACATAAAATCAAATTTAATAAAGCATGAGTTGTTACTTTTGAATTAGTTGAAAAGGGAATATAATGTATTTTAAAACAGTGCTGTCAGCAAACTTGTTAATTAAATAACCACATTTTCAAAATCTAGTGACATACCTAGTACATACTGTAAAGTGGATGGCAAACAAGCTGAGAAATAGAGGGTTGTGAGGTTTGTTTTGTCCTATCTTGTCATAGTTTTACTCTCAGTGTTGGTTGGTACCATGAGAAAAATGCCCTGAGTGCACTCAAGTGGTTGACAATAGGGAGGGCATCCAGCTATAGAAACTAAACCAAATCAAGATAACATATTCAAGTATCAGTCTATGAAAGCAGTTGCTCTCAATAGCAAATAATTTGAATTGTGAAAACCTATCCAACTTATGCTTGCATGGAAAGACAGTGTATAGTGATGGTAACTTTTTAGAATTATTTCCTTACATGTTTTATGTGAAATTTTTGTAATTATTTCTTGTAATCCTAATCTTATGTGATAAATTAGATTTGCAAGGACTTTCCACAAGCAAATGACTGATTAATCAATAGATTAGTCTGTAGAAAAGTTTAAAATTTCTGCACTTGGTATTATTTACAATTACCAATTGTGAGTTTTCTTCAAGAATTTTGTGGAGTCAAAGGATGTTAAATAAAAAGAAGCTGTAGTAAATGTTTTCTTGTGCAAAAATGATTTATTCCTGCATGTGATGACTTAAACTATAAATTTGTTATGAAATAGTTACTGTACCTGTCTTGGATTTGTTGTTTGAAATGACTTATATTGTTACTGCTTCTCTCTTTAGGCAACCAAGTCGGGATAAACGAGAGCTCCAAATGGCAATTAGTACCCATAAAGAAAGGAATGCCATGCTAGAACGTGTTAATAGCGAACTGAACCAGGAACTCCAGGAGGTGATGGAACAGCGGATTGCGCTGGAAATCCAACTGGAGCACCTGAGGCCCTACCACAGCTGACTAGTATACAGCTACTGAACCAGCAGCCCTTGGCATTAATAAAGCCATTTCCAAAAGAAAAAGAAAAAAAAGACAGCAACCACATCAGGGAAATTACCGAGAATGGGGCAGATGGCTCGGAAGCCCAAGATGAAAACCCCACTCAGCAAAGGAAGGACCTAAGGACTGAGAATTCTTGTTTTAAAATAATCTTCTCATTATATCAGTAAATTAATGGTTGGCAGTAAGTTACTTGAAGCAGAATTACTAAAACATTGTGTCTGTTAGCAGTAACAGCAGCGACTGCCTGTAGTCAGGTCTGATCTCCTTATTTGCTGATGGACATGGTTGATAACTATTGGATTATAACTACCATGAAAACACTTGCTTCTTCTCACTATTTTTTTTTTCTGTATTGCATTTAAACAAATTTAACTTAAGTAGCAAAATATTATGGAACACACACACATACACACACACTCATACAAGCATCAAAAGAAATGATATATGGAACAGATATTGTAAACTTGATTTGTTTTAATCGGGTTTTGTTTCTGCCTCTGAATATCTCCTCTCTTCCTCTATTGTCTGTCATTAGATTTGATAGAGATCGAATCTGTAACTGGTGTCATAGAGGTTGGTTCTACTGTTACAAATGTGCTGCTATTTATGGCTAGTAAAGAACTGCCTATTTGCACCGCCTATATCCTCCTATATATATATATATATATAT
>NC_068982.1:68399337-68407473 GCF_001194135.2 Octopus bimaculoides | reverse complement strand
GGGGGAGGGGTGGGGGCGGGGGACTCAAACAAATATATATGTAATTAACTTAAGTTTATTGGCTTTTGAAGCTTGTACATTTATTTAGCTTTAATTTTGTGTATATGTATTGCTAAATGTCAATGTCTATAAAATATTGTTTGAAGATGATATGCATATATATGCTCTTATTTTTTATTTTCAAAATTTACTTTGTTTTTGTAATAAGTGCAGTGTCTAAAATTTATGTGTTTCTTGCAGCAAATATACTTTTAAGTTAACAAGCATAGAGTTACAATAAATTTATCAAGATATCTCATCACCATATTTCCATCCGAAATATTTTGTGTGAGAACTCAACTGATAAACCTTTGCAATCATCATCATCATCATCGTCGTTTAACGTCTGCTTTCCATGCTAGCATGGGTTGGACGATTTGACTGAGGACTGGTGGACCAGGAAGTGGTACCAGGCTCCAATCTGATTTGGCAGAGTTTCTACAACTGGATGCCCTTCCTAACGCCACCCACTCCAAGAGTGTAGCAAATCATCTACAAATTCATTGGTTGGTTTAGCTGGGTTTCACGACATTGAAAAATATTTTTTTTGGATGTAGGTATCAGTCTTTTTTTCCAAATTGGAACTTGGGATTTATTTGACTGATGTCTTTGTTTTACTTTTAGTATCCTAACCATGGCAGCATTGGAAGGCAGATGTGAAATGATGCATTTCATCATCATACTAAAATTAAGATGCAGAAATCATTTAAAAAATTATTAGCATCAGGAAGGTGACAACTCCACACTGACTAGGACTGCAACAACAACTTTGCATGTGTTAAAACCAGGACTGACAGATGAGCAAAAGGTCTGTTTCTATTCTTGCAGATGACTTTGATAACATTTGATGGTGGTGGCCTTGTCATCATGAATTGTTACATTAATTGACATGTTAGGCAATATCATTATTGCTTCTTTACTTTATCTAGAGGCTGTGAATATGGTATGAAGAATAAGGAAGGGTCAAGGCTCTTAGAGTTTTGTATGCAAGTGGCTTAACCAGTTGGTATATCAGCTTCAGGAAATTGGCTAAACATTTGATCTGGTGAACATACAATCCAGATAGGCTTCATATTGATCAAGAAACAGGATAGACAATTGCTTGTGAATATGAATTCCTTCTTTGGTGAAGAATGTACCTCTCATTATAGACCAATGGCATCAGGATATGAACTAGATGGACACGGACACAATATGGAATAGTATAGGAGCAGAAAGACTACTTGGCCAGATGTAAGTTTGGAAACAGACTTACAATGTAAGGGACTGCTGGGATTTTCTATGAGACATCTTATTGTGAGCCACAGACCAAATCTTTATATGGAACAAGTCAAGGGGAGAGCTATGAGTTCAGTGAAGAATTTAACATGCGAGCAAGTGTTCATCAGGGCTCAGTTCTGAGTCTTCTCTTATGTATTGTGGTTCTACAGGCCATAGAAGAGTTTGAGACTTGCTGCTTGTGACAAATCCTGCATGAAAATGGCCTGATTTTCATTGCTTATCTGTTGAATAAGAAAGAAATTCCAATATGGAAGCAAAGCCTTGAATTGGGAAGTAAACTGAGTAATGACAAAAGTTCTAGTTTGTAAGAAAAAAGATAGAATTCTCTTGCTATCGGAGAAGTAGGTGATCATGACATATATGCAGAAGGGAAATTGGTAGGAACTCTGTATGTATCTCCAAAGTAATTTGTGGTTACACAAGAGATGCATTGAGACTTCATATGTGGTAGTTGTGCAGTAGTTAGTAATAAAACTTTGAAATGAATTATTTCAAATGCTCAGATGACTTAAGTAGTACTGGAATAACAGGGTGTTTCATTAGAAGCTTGCTTTGCAACCATGTAGTTTTGGATTCAATCCCACTGTGAGGTACTTTGGGCAAGTGTCTCCTACTATAGCTTTGGACTGACCAATGCCTTGCAAGTGAATTCGGTGGACAGAAAATGTTTGGAAAGTTGTTGCATGTACACACACACACACACACACACATTGTGCATGTATTTGCCCTGCTTCCCATGCTTGACAAGTGTTGGTTTGTTTATGTCCCCATAACTTAGTGGTTTGGCAAAAGAGACCAACAGACTTAAAAAACAATACTACTACTGGGGTCAGTCTGTTAGACTAAACCTTTCAAGACAGTACCCTAGCATGACTGAAGTACAATAACTGAAACAATGATAAAAAAAATGTCAGAGTAAGAACGGTGGGGTAAAAATTGAGGGAGCTATTACCTCTACTGGCAACAAAGGAATTCTTGCTCAGAGCTAGCAAGCAGATTGTACGATGCCTATGTATGAAGTGCAATGTTGCATGGTAGTAAAACATGGATATTGGCTTAAAGAGACTGGAGATAGTTGAAGTAAGCATCCTCTTCTAGATGTGTACTGTTAGCGGGAATGAATGACGGAGTACAAATGTGCTTTGAGAAAAGTAGCATAGTATAAGAATGATCAGATTAGACTGATACAAGAAGATTAGACTGATAATGGGTGTGATGAGCATAATTAATGATTATTGGGTTTTAAAAAAATTGCTAAGTAAGCCTAGTTGAAGGAACCTGTCAAAGAGGTTGTTGTTGTTGGCACTCCGTCGCTTATGATGTCGAGGGTTCCAGTTGATCCAATCAACAGAACAGCCTGCTCGTGAAATTAACGTGCAAGTGGCTGAGCACTCCACAGACACATGTACCCTTAACGTAGTTCTCGGGGATATTCAGTGTGACAAGGCTGGTCCTTTGAATTACAGATACAACAGAAACAGGAAGAAAGATTGAGAGAAAGTTGTGGTGAAAGAGTACAGCAGGGTTCGCCACCATCCCCTGCCAGAGCCTTGTGGAGCTTTTAGATGTTTTCGCTCAATAAACACTCACAATGCCTAGTCTGGGAATCGAAACCGTAAGTCTGCTGCCCTAACCACTGGGCCATTGTGCCTCCACTGTCAAAGAGGTAGACATGGGAAATAATGAAAGATGATCTAAAGAATCTGTACTAATGAAAGAAATGATAAAGAATTGCAACAAATGGTAAGGTGCTATACAAAGAATACCTCTTTAACCCATGCAAACATGAAAATTTTGATGTAAAAATAACTTTTTCCTGACTGAGGAAATCCTTTTAAACATATTTTACATTGATAATCATTGAGAAAATGTTGCTTAAAAAGATTTTACTTTATAATTTCACTTCAACTTTTCTGAAAAAGAATTCTTAATTTCTTCCATTTTCTCTCAAATTTTGGAAAAAGAGAAAGTAAAACTAATGTAAAATTTTCTTTGATCTTTGCTCTGTATTTTCAGAGTGAAAAGTCACATTTTGTCTTTGTATATTTCTGATTATTTTGTAGTTGAAAGATGGGAGTTTGGAGCAACATACCCTGTGGGTTTATGATTATGTCTTTTTATGTTGTGAGTTCAAAGCCCATCAAAGTTGATTGCTTTTTATTATTCTTTCAAGGTTATTAGAAAAGTACTGATATATATGTACTGTTATAATTCATGCCTCAGCCTCACATTGGAGTTAATATCAGAGCATGGCAACTGCTAATGACTGAAGCCAGTGAAGGTACAAAAGCAAAATTAGTACCAATTTTTCATTAATGATAAAACATACCGAGTAATCTGTCTCATTGGCATTAAAGAATTTGACCCTTTTGATACAAATACCAAGCTGCCTAACATTGCTCTTGGTCCTATGATGCAAATTTCCTGTTTTAAAGTGGCCTAAATTAAAACCTTCCAGCACAATTTCATGCTACTGAATGTTCAAAACATCAGATTAATAATTACAGGTATTCCACTAAATTCTTCATTGTTTTGAAAATGAATTGAAACTAAAACAGTGTATTTCAACAGAAATATGGTAACAAAAAGGCTAAAGAAAAAATATTTTGTTTTGAAAATCATTCAAAACATTTCATATATTTTAAATGATTTATAAATGTTTTTAATTTTAACTAAAAATATTTTTAAAATTTATTATCAGTACCTGATAATGAACAGTCCAAATTTATGCTATTAAGTAACTTTAAACCATTTTCACTTGTAAATATTTCTGCTGAAGCAACTCACTGCTCCCAACATTATTAATGGTGGAAATTCTTTGTGGACGAGGGAGGTTCACATCTGTTACTGGAAATCTGTGTTTGATAAATATCATGGAATTGGCTCACATGGAACCCACATTCAAAACCACTTTAGGTTCTGTCAGGATAAGACAAAGTAATTTCTTCAGACAAAGCATGACTTGAACTCACCATTTTTAGCTTATAGAGCTTGGCAATTTTAAGTTTTCTTTTTAATTCATATCCATAAGCACAGGCATGGGTGGGAGCTTAAGAGGTTTGCTTCCCAGTTGTGTGGTTTCATTGCCTGGCACCTGCAGCAAGATTCGCTTACTTTAGACTGATCAAAGCCTTGTAAATGGAAACTGAAGGGAGTCCACCGTATGTGTGTGTGTCTGCATGGGTAGGGTACATTAGTGTCCCCTTGTCTTGACATGGTGTGATGGTTACGAGTATCACTGTTACACAAACAGTATTATTTATTTCCAATCTTTGAAAATAAGTCTGGTCATGGGGAAATATTACCTTGCTAAGAAACAGGTGTAGGCTGCTGACAGGGAGAGTATCTGGCCATAGAAAGTCTGCTTCAATGAATTTCGTCCAACCCATGTAAGCATGAAAACGATGACATTAAAACAGCAACAACGACGTTGATGAGAGTGGCTGCACGGTACCTTGGGCAAGTGTCTTCTTCTATAGCCTTGTGAGTGGATCTGGTAGATGGAAACTGAAAGAAGCCTGTTGTGTATGTGTGTGTGTGTATATATATATATATATATATATATATATAATGTGTGTGTGTGTGTGTATTTGTGTGTCTTTCATGCTCATTTATTATTGTCATTTATTCAGTCATTTATCTAATTTTGTCACAGTTTGGTTACAGTTCTAGTTAAGAATGCAAATACCCAATTATCTCTTATTATTATTACTATTCCTTCATACCGGCTTGAGTTTTTGCTGTTTCGCAGTGCTCCTGCCCTTCTCACCCCCACCACATGTACCGGAAGTCTTTATCCTCTGACCTCTATCGGATGTCTTTCCCCTGAACACCTCCAAAGACTTAATGCTCCCCCATCCCTGCTTAGGATTATTCTCCTATGCAATGTAGTGATTATGTAGCACATAAAATGGTGTAGCGTATGCAGGTTGAAGGCTATTGTTTGTTTATGAGTTCTGCAAAATACGAGCTTTCTTTTCAGGTACATGACACTGCTGTCCCCCATCCCAGGGTCTTGCAGGCCCACACCCTCAGATTGGCACACTTAATGTTGGCACATTGAAAGATAGGTCTGGTGAGATTGTTGAGATGCTTAAACGGAGATGGGTAGATTTGTGCTGCATCCAAGAAGTAAGGTGGAGAGGAAGTTCTGCTAGGTTCCTCACAGGCAAAGAACATAGGTATAAGATTTTCTGGGTAGGGAACACTGATGGGGTTGGGGGCGTGGGTATACTTCTTGTGGAGAAATGGGTTGATAAGATAATCGAGGTAGTCAGAGTCTGTGGTAGAATACCTAAGCTTAGATTAGTGCTGCAACATGGATTAGCAACCATTATCTTGGCTTATGCTCCCCAGCCAGGGCTACCTGATGAAGAGAAAAATTGATTTTATGACACCCTCTTGCAGACTACCTCATCAGCGAATGACAGGGACCTTCTCTTTGTGGCTGGCAACTTCAATGGGCATGTTGGACAACATGCAGGGGGCTTCCATGACTTACATGGTGGCTATGGTTTTGGTTCCTGCAATGAGGAGGGAATCAGGCTGCTGGAGTTCTGCGATGCAAATGATCTTATGGTTTGTAATACTAACTTCAGGAAACTTGCCAGTTACCTATTCACCTACTGGTCTGGTGGATACACTAGTCAAATTGACTACATCCTCTCCAGGATACAAGAAAGATGGCTGCTTATAAATGCCAAAACCTTCCGAGGTGAAGAATGCACCCCGCAACATAGGTTAGTAATTAGTGACTTCAGGATCAGGGCTAAATGGATGCCCAGAAGACGACCAACATAGAAAGGAAGGGTTTGGAAGCTTAAGGATCCTGTGAATGGACAAAGATTTAGAGACGTACTACTTAAAGCGTTTGACAAAATAGAAGAGGATATAGTATCACATGATGTGGAAGACAACTGGAGGTTCCTATGGGACAACCTGTTGAGGGCTACTGACCAGATCTATGGATGGTGCAAAGTCCCCTCTCGACCCAAGGTAATGTGGTGCTGGAACAATTTAGTTGACAGGGCCATTAGGGAAAAGAAACAGGCATGGAAGGACTGGAAGAACGGCGGTAGAAGAGAATTGTATCAGATTGCCAGAAGGGAGGCTAGGAGACAAGTTTACTTAGCCAGAGGGGAAGCAGATAAGAAAAAAAATTTGCCAATGTTCTGCGTTGTGAGGACCAAAGACTTGAAGTATTTCATATCGTGATGTCATAGGAGAGAAATGTTTCGCATGGATGATGGCTCACTTGCATTTAATGAGGCTGCAAAGAGAGAGACTTGGAGACGCCACTATGAAAGGTTGCTAAATAAAGAGAATGAATGGGAGAAAGAGAGTCTGCCAAATGTCGACCCAACAGAGGGACTAGCTATCTGAATTGACAGTACCTTGGTAGATAAAGCAATTAAGAATATAAGACAGGGAAAGCCCTCGGCCCATCAGGAATCACTGCAGCTTCTGTTACCTTGGTGATAGCTTCCTTTACCTAGGTAACCAAGTCAGTAGTGGGGGTGGATGCTCTGAGAGTGTAGCTGCTTGAATAAGAATAGCCTGGGCAAAGTTCAGAGAGCTCCTGCCTCTATTGGTGACAAAGGGCCTCTCACTCAGAGTAAAAGGTAGACTGTATGACGCATGTGTGCGAACAGCCATGCTACATGGCAAATAAACTGTGCTTGAGAAAACCTGTTGAGTCAAGTGAAGTCATTGTTGTGGCCAATGCCAGTACCACGTGACAGAACTGTGCGGAGCGTGGTCGTTGCCAGTGCCAGTGCCAGTGCCTAATTCCCATGTAAAAAGCACCATTCAGCGTGGTCGATGCCAGTACCGCCTGACTGGCCCTCGTGCCAGTGGCACGTGAAAGCACCTGCTTCACTCAGAGTAGTTGGCGTTAGGAAGGGCATCCAGCTGTAGAAACCTTGTCAGATCAGATTGGAGCCTGGAAAGTGGATGTTAAACGACGATGATGACGTGACAATCCCGTAACTTAGCAGTTCGGCAAAAGGACCGTTAGAATAAGTACTGGGCTTAGAAAGAGTTCTGAGGTTGATTTGTTCGACTAAAGGCGGTGTTCCAGCTTGGCCGCAGTCAAATGACAAACAAGTAAAAGAATAGTTCAAAATTCAAAACTGATTCGCCGTAAGAAATTCTAGTTGCTTGCTCAGAGTTATCTCCCTTCCATTAAAATAATATCGCGCTGTAACTCCAGTTAGAATAATAGAATTTTGAGATTATTCTGAATAATTTATGAAAAGGGGGAAAGAATAATTGTTGATATTACTATATAATGTACAGCTTTTATATATCCTTTTATAAAACCACACTGATGACTGCATTTCATAATCTTTTTACTTGTTTCAGTCATTGGAGTGCAGCCATACTGTGGCAATGACTTGAAGAGTGTAGTCAAACAAATTGACACAAATTCAAATCTAGTTCTTATTTTACCTGTCTGTTTTGCTGAACTGCTAAGTTATGGGAATGTAAATAAACTAACACCAGTTGTTAAGCAGCGAGGGCAGAAAACTGATGCACACCTATATAGTCAATGGCTTCCATACAGTTTCCATCTGTCATATTGTCTCATTGCTTTGTCTGGGGCTATTGTGGAAGATGCAGTGGAACTGAACCGAAAACTATGTAGTTGTGATGTGAGCTTATTAACTGTGCAAGTCATTTTCTGAATGATCAGGGCTGGTGCTACACACAGGTTCCCAAGGTTATTGCTTTGGGTGTTAACATGTGAGTGTGCTGCACAAATTCTGAAAAATCAAAACAAAATTCTTTGATTAAAAAAAAGAGCCAACCCCCCCC
>NC_068982.1:68396858-68399327 GCF_001194135.2 Octopus bimaculoides | reverse complement strand
AGTAAGATAAGAAAGAGAGAAGGAATGACCACTCTTGGAACATAAGAGAATGGAAGGAGTGTTGGAATGAGGTGCTGAAGAGAAGGGGGCTGTATTGTCAGTTAGGGTAGGTCATTGGAGACAAGAAGGTCGAGTGTTCAGTTGGGGTGAGAGAAGAGTACATTGTAGGTCTGAGAGAAGTGGGTGCACATTTTAGGGAGCTGAATATCCTGACACAAGCACTGTGGGTGATTGTTTCTGAGAACACTCATTGGGTGTCCATGATAATGTCCCAGGCATCCTGAAACCCATGTCTCACCTCTTAAGCTATAATGCCACCTTCACCTCTCTGTGTTTGGAATTTACTAAACTCATTATACAAGGGAAACCCAGGAACTCTGTGAATCATGGCTGATTCTCCATTTGGGTTTTTCAACCTGTCGCTGTGTCTCTTATCTTTTCAGCCTGTAGCTGTGTCCCTTATCTCTATGCTGAGGTACCACCTTGAAGAATTTTAGTCAAATGAATCGACCCTCAGTAGTTATTTTTAAAGCCTGGTACTTATTCTATTGGTTTCTTTTTCTGAACTGCTAAGTTACAGGGATGTAAACACATCACCACTGGTTCTCAAGCAGTGGCAGGGGATGCATACAAGTTCATAAGATAATCATTTATTCCTTTGTAATCTCTCTTTCTTATGTATTATATACTTTCATGCAGTTTTTGTCTCCCAAATTCACTCACAAGGCATTATAGAAGACACTTGCTCAAAGTGCTGGACTGTGGAACTGAACCTGAAATCACATGAAAGTTGAGTGAGCTTCCTAACCACATAGCAATGCCTTCTTGTAAGATGTTTTTTCCATTGTCTATTATTTACAATTTCATATTTTGAATAAACTAAGGAAACAACAGAAAGCAAAAACCTTGATATCTGATATTCATTTTCAGCTGTGTAGATTGGAGTAATGTGAAAGGAAGTGTCTGACTCAAGAACACAATGTGTTACCTAGTCTAGGAATTGAACCCACAATTTTATGATCATAATTCCAGCACTCTGACCACTTGACCACACACACACACACACATTAGTTTATGCCAGATGAATGAGAGAAGAATGCTTAAATACACATTTTAGAGGGTCTAGGTTCTTTTTCCATTGAAAATGAGAGTTTGCTTTGTAACTCAAGTTTCATGCTACTACTATCCTCAGGTGAGAACTGTTAGAACTTGGTATTGGTGATATATTTATATTCTTTGGTGTGTGGTCTAGTGCTTGTGCTTGTTCATTGGTTGGCTTTTTAAGCTTACTAGTCATTACCTGCTGCCGGGTAATGCTGCTATGCTGCTGGTAAGATGAGATAGATCCTTCAAAAGACGCCTACTACCATGATCATTGATATACTTTACAACAACCTGTTTTTATTTTCTTGAAACAAATTTTAATTCTATCTTTCACATGCTCTCACTCACTCTCTCTCTCTCACTGCATTTCTCTCTCAACAACAACAACAACCTGTCATTATAGTGAATGTCTTTTTTAAAAGTCTGTTATGTTGTCTATATGTTCAAAGACATACAGATGCATATGCACACACACACAGCCAAAAAGATAACTATATGTATTCTATATATACATATAGTTATTTTTTGATGTCTGCATTGTGTTGTGTTGACAGACTTACTCTTAAAATTTCCACGTTTTTAATCAAAACTTGTTAGTTACTATGGTGACAACACTTTTTATCTCTGTCTTTCACACACACACACTCTTATCGTTTTTCTCTCCCAACAACTTTTCCCCCTCTCCTTCTTTTAAATATATGTTGTGAAAGGTGTTATCTCCCCTTTTAATTTTTTCCCTTCTCTCTAATAAATGTTATGATGGACAGAAAGACAGATCAACTTCTCTTTTATAATGTAAGATTGATTGCGTAGTGTTTTTCTGGCTTCTTCATTTGTTGTTTGTTATTTTTTTGTGATGTGATATTTGTATTTCTTGCAATTGTAGGTCGTAAAAGGCTACAGATTTGTTGGTGAGTTGATGGTGGTGGTGGGGCTGTTTTTTTTTCTTTGTGAGTCAAAAATGGTTAAGAATTTGTATGACTTCACCAGTCCCAATTTCTAATTTCCTAATTCTCAGTAATCCTATGGATCACTGAGTGTGGGGTACAGTTGAGAAAGACACTGACCACTCTGCTTGCAATACCAAAACCAAGCTGGTGTCCAAAATCAAGGAGATGTTCGAAGATCTTCCCTAGGACACTGAGAAATGCATGTGCCAGGTTCTGGAGCCATCTTAAAGCTGTGGTGTAAGCTGGGGGCAGCTACTTTGAGTAAACAGATATCTCCCAGCCATAATCTAGTTGATATTAAAAAAAAATTTTAAATACTTTTATTTTTGGATAGGGTGTTCTTTTTCTTTTAGGCAAACTGTCAAGTTTAGCCTGAGCACCCTGTATTTGAGTTTCAATTTCTTTATAATTTTGT
>NC_068982.1:68381759-68396179 GCF_001194135.2 Octopus bimaculoides | reverse complement strand
GATAATGTAATTGTTTATTTTTAGTTTGACAGTGTAGAGATGTAGGGTAGGTGTGAAAGGCTGGACCTGGTCAGTTTGAACATGAAAAAAATAAGTTACAATATTTGGGCCAGATATGGCTGGTTTGAATGATTATGGGTTAATGTGTTTTTATGGTCAAACGGTTTTGTTTTATTAAGTAAACATCTCTTAATGTTTGTGATGGTGGTGGTGTGTGTGTGCTTGTAGCTGTAGTGAGATTTTATTTTGGGTGGAATGGAGTTTTTGTTTTCTTGTTTAGAGGAGATATGTATATGTGGACATGGAGTGGTTATGTTTGGTGGTGTATGGTTGTATGTCTGATCTTTAAGTCTATAAATGTGTGTACTTGCATGGGCATATCATGTATATCAATTTTCTTTTCTTTTAATAGTTTCAGTCATTAGACTGTGATGCCATGTTGAATAAATTTAGTTGAATGAATTTACCCTAGTACTTTGTTTTTTTTTAAGCTTGGTACTTATTCTATCAGATTGTTTTGCCAAACTGCTAAGTTACAGGTACATAAACAAAACAACACCAGTTGTCAAGCGGTGGTGGGACACACACACGCACACAAGTGGTGAGTTTCTTTTACTTTCCATCTGCCAAATCCACTCACAAGGCTTTGGTCAGCTTGAGGATATATTAGAAAACATTTGCCCAAGGTGCCATACAGTGGGATTGAACTTGAAAGCATGTGGTTGGGAAGCAAGCTTCCTTACCACACAGCCATTCCTAGAGTTTTTTTTTTTTTTGAAGTTATGATTGTATGTGCAGGACTCTGCCCAAAGTCCTCTCCATCTGATGTGTCAAGCATCTCCCCCAATTCTCGTTCCCTAACACTTATCACCTTCTCCATCTATAGCACTAATTGGCTGTTGTAATTACATGGGAACAGAATCAGTACATATTATACTCCTCACTTCTGGCCACCTTCCCTCTCCCACTTGGAACTTCCATTTTTCTCATTATCAATCCTACTGATGCTATATCTACCAATCACTTCCTTGCTGGGCTTCAGTTCTTAATGCTATCATTTTCAAAGCCCTCTCATATATTATCAGCATTCCCCATTTACTGTAGCCCCTTATGTAGCCTATATCTCCCACTCCACTGCTCCTATACCTTGCACATCATTCCACTACTTTCTGACTTGTGCTCCCTCCTGTGCCACTCCTATATCTCTCACTTTACTCCTGTCCATACAGATACTCCTTCAACTGCAGCTCCACCCTTGTTTATCACTCATTATAATTCCCTCAACCACCATCTCTAACTACCTGTTACTCCCTCCAACAAAGTTATGAAAAAAAATCCCCTGTCTGTACCCTTTCTTATGCTTATACTGTTATACCTTGAAAGTTTGCTCCAGCACTCGGTTACTTGCTTCCTTTTATCTCCTTCAGCTATGTGTCTCATCTGTAGCAAGACACCTGTGCTTGTCCCTCTATCATGCTTTAGCCTTTCAATACAGCATAAAGCCATCCACCTCCACCTTTCCCTCTCAAATATTCACCTCTTACTCTTTTACTCGTTTCAGTCTTTTGACTGTGGCCATGCTGGAGCACCGCCTTTAGTCGAGCAAATCGACCCCAAGACTTATTCTTTAGAAGCCTAGTACTTATTCTATCGGTCTCTTTTGTTGAACTGCTAAGTTACGGGGACATAAACACACCAGCATCGGTTGTCAAGCGATGTTGGGGGGACAAACACAGACACATACACACATATATACGACGGGCTTCTTTCAGTTTTCCGTCTACCAAATTCACTCACAAGGCTTTGGTCGGCCTGAGGTTATAGTAGAAAACACTTGCCCAAGATGCCATGCAGTGGGACTGAACCCAGGACCATGTGGTTGGTAAGCAAGCTACTTACCACACAGCCACTCCTACGCCTGAAGCTTTTTCCTTTTCCCTGTTCTTTTTCTACCTTACAAGTTATATGGCAACCTCATTAGTGCCAGTGGCTTGAAAAAAGCACCTAGTATACTTTATAAAGTGGTTGTCATTAGGAAGGGCATCCAACTGTAGAAACCATGCCAAAGCTGATGTGGGAGTACAATGCAGCCATACAACTTTGCTGAATCTTGTCAAACTGTCCAGCCCATGCTAGCATGGAAAATGAATGTCAAATGACGATGATGATTATACCAAGGTAGTGAGTGCATATTTTGCATGCTATGTACAGGATGTTTATGCTAAATTTGATGATTCAGAAACAGCTTGATATATTAGTGAACAGTCAACGATGTTGGAAAGCATAAAGATTAAACTTGTAGTTGAGAAAATGTTATCTTACTTGGAAGATTGGAAGCCATCTGAATATTGGAAAAGAGTTACCCGCATCATGATGATTCGGGCTGGGTATCAAAATGCTGACATTATGATTGCTGCTCAGTGCTCTGTGAACACTGTATAGGCTATAAGATGTGACACGGACAGCTGCAATGAAGACTACAAAGCTGTGACCAGCAGGAAGGGACACAACAGGCATTCCGACTGCATCTGCATGCTGCAATTCATCCAACAACTGATGAACAGGGCCTCAAGCTCAATTTAGACAGCTATGTGAAGCTGCTGTGAACTATGGTCAATTGCTAGCTGGAAAGATTGCTTCTGGAAAGCTGTATGTGTGGCAGCAGGATTTGGCTCTGGAAAGAGTCAAAAGTGGTTAAGAATTTGTATGACTTCACCAGTACCAATTTCTGATTTCCTAATTCCCAGTAATCCTATGGATCACTGAGTGTGGGGCACAGTTGAGAAAGACACTGACCACTCTGCTTGCAATACCAAAACCAAGCTGGTGTCCAAAATCAAGGAGATGTTCAAAGATCTTCCCTAGGACACTGAGAAATGCATGTGCCAGGTTCTGGAGCCATCTTAAAGCTGTGGTGCAAGCTGGGGGCAGCTACTTTGAGTAAACAGATATCTCCCAGCCATAATCTAGTTGATATTTATAAAAAAAATTTTTAAATACTTTTATTTTTGGATGGGGTGTTCTTTTTCTTTTAGGCAAACTGTCAAGTTTAGCCTGAGCACCCTGTATGTGTGAAGTATTTCTTTTCATGGTTTATATTTGTGTGTGTGTGTGTGTGCTATGCTATGCTTTTGGGTGTGAATTTTTGGCGTTTATTTTATCTCACTTGGAGTAAAGATCTTTTTTCCCAGAGATATTTAGAGAAGGATGTTGCACTCCTTTTGTACTTGATCCAGAATGTGTGTGTCTTTAAAAGCTTGCCTATTGGCACTGATGTAATTTTTATTTGTCCTTTTTGTGAAATTGTTTGCTCTGTAGATTATATTGAAAACCATCAACTGACCAACATACACGATAAGCCAAACAATGAAAAAATACAAGCACTAGACCACACAAACCAAAGTATATAAATATACCACCAATATAAAATTGTAATGTAATGGTTCTTACCTGAAGATTACAGTGGCATGAAAATCAAATGCTGAAACTGTGATAGCGTGAAGACATGTGGGATCATATATAGACACATACATATATATGCACACATAACTAAGTTCTTGAGTGTATTTAGTCTAGTTCATCTTATTCAAAGATCATGGTTTTCCTGTAAAATTTGTTCTGGGCATTAGATTCTCAGTCTCACCAGTCTGGAAAGGTTTGTAAAGGTCACGGGCACTACTTTTTCTTCCCTGACTAATATTAAAAATGCAAAGAAAATACACGTGTGTAGGTGTGTGTGAATGAGCATGGTTAGTGGTTTGGATATTAGGTTTATGATAATTTGGTCTTGCATTTGATTCTTGGACTGGACAATATGCTATGCATGACACTCCATTCAACATTTTTTCAACCCACTCAGCTGAAAATAAGTACAAGCAATAACTGGTGGTGGTGGTGGGGTTAATCGTGAGATGGGCTAGTGTCCGAGATCAAGGGATAATCTTGAACTCCTAGTTGCTTAAGGAAACCGAGATAAGATCCTGCCTTGTGGACCTGTAAACCTGAGATAAATTTTGGTTTTCTGTCAAGTTATTGGTTGGACAAGTTTGAAATATAGCAATATTTTATATGTTTTGATTTCTAAGACTGTCAACTAGCTCTGTTGATGGATTTCATGGAGTTTTTGCAGTCTGCTTAGCACCTGTGCTCGTGGCATGTAAAAAGCACTTTCCGAGTGCTGGGCCTCATGGAGGCAATGACAAATGACCAAGACCTTTGGCAATATACTGTGCTGAGAAGACCCATCAAGCCAAGTGAAATCATAGTTGTGGCAGATATTGGTGTCATGTAAAAGTACCCATTACACTCTTGGAGTGGTTGGCATGAGGAAGGGCATCCAGCTGTAGAAACCATGCCAAATCAGACTAGAGTCTGGTGCAGCCCCTCAGCTTACCAGTCCAAGTCAAACTATCCAACCCATGCCAGCATGGACAACAGGTGCTAAATGGTGATGATGTTGATGATGAAGATTTTGGATGGTTGTTTTCCTGTTTTGAACTAATGTAATGGTGAAAATTGAACATGTTTATCATGGTACTAACACCACTAGGTATGTTCTTTTGTAATATTCAACCTCTCTTTCACCTTATATCAATATTAGTTTTCCAGTGACATTTTAATTGACAATTTGTATATTTTTTTTGTTGTCTTTAGATGTATTATTTTAAAGTTTTTTCTTTGTACCTAAAAATCTACTGTTTCAAATTTATCACCATTAGTTGAATCAGTTAATTTTCTATTGTAGGTGCAAGCATGGCTGTGTAGTTAAGCAGCCTGCTTCACAACCAGGGGATTTTAGGCTCACTTCTTTGCTGAAAAGTACCTTTGATATCAGTGTCATCAACTATAAACACCAGACTGACCAATGCCTTGTGAGTGAATATTGCAAATTGTGTGGTAACTTTTCATATATATATATATATATATATATATATATGTGTGTGTGTGTGTGTGTGTATGCATGTATATCTATGTGTACATATATTTGTGTTTGCTCTTACACTACTTAACAGGTGTTACTTTGTTATGTCATTGTAATTTAATTCAATAAGAGACTAGTACTGGGATTAAATTCATCATCATCATCATCATCGTTTAACGTCCGCTTTCCATGCTAGCATGGGTTGGACGATTTGACTGAGGACTGGTGAAACCGGATGGCAACACCAGGCTCCAATCTAATTTGGCAGAGTTTCTACAGCTGGATGCCCTTCCTAACGCCAACCACTCAGAGAGTGTAGTGGGTGCTTATACGTGTCACCCGCATGAAAACGGCCACGCTCGAAATGGTGTCTTTTATGTGCCACCCGCACAAGCCAGTCCAGGGGCACTGGTAATGATCTCACTCAAAAATCCTACGGGAGCCAGTCAGGCGGTACTGGCAACGGCCACGCTCAAAATGGTGCATCTCATGTGCTACCCGCACAAGAGCCAGTCCAGGGGCACTGGCAACGATCTTACTTGGCTTGCCAGGTTTTCTCACGCACAGCACATTTCCAAAGGTCTCGGTCAGTAGTCATAAATTGTTTGATTAATATCTTCAGGAAGCTCTAGCATGGCTGCAGTGCAATAACTGAAGAAAAAAAAATAGAATATGTGATTTGGAACAAGTGTGAAAGGTTTTTTAATACATGTGCATTATTATCTAGATTTACTTGTTCAATTTAAAAATTGTCTGCAATAAAAGAGACAAATCTTGAAAGAGAATAAGAAGGAAACATCCATTGGAAAAAAACAAACATTTATTGTTTTAAAAAATAAATAATCAAGGCAAATAATGAGATTACATAGGAGAAACAAGTCTCTTGCAAATAGTTCAAGATTCTGTTTTGGTTTCATAAAATGATTTATTCCAGACCAGAGAAATCAACAGTTCAAAATGCTCTTCAGGTTTCGGAAAGATTTTAAAAAAACAAAAAAAACACTAGCAGGAATTGGCTGGCACAATAACATGATTAACACAGAAAACCAAATTATAAAGGGTGTCTTGTATTGATGGGACATAATTTTAAATATACAAGGAACCAGGACTCGAACAAACACATTTATTAAAGAAAGTGTTATAATATATAATCATGGTGATGAGCTGGCAGAATCGTTAGCATGTCAGATAAAACTCAAATCCTGCTCAGGTCTACTTTGCCTTTCATCCCTTGGGGATCAATAAAATACAGTAACAGTCAGATACTTGAAGTTGATGTAATTGATTTGTTCCCTCCAATCAAAAAATTGCTGTCCTTGATCCTGCAATGGACTGGTATCTCATTTAGTGGGGAATGTTGTGATCTTGGTCATCTATATACCATAGAAACCAGGTGACAAGCTTTTTGAGTCCTAGGGCTCAAGGAAAATAAAAAATATAATCATGGCCATAAGTCCCATCTTTATGCAACACTCTGTAGAAACAGTTTTGCTAAACTTTTGCTGATTACTAACTAAAAAGGAGAGAAATGCAATGATTAAAAATATATGTTGAATTTATTCAGTGAGAAAATCATGAACATTTCAACTTCTCATGCTTTTTGAAGAAATTATGCATATAATTATTTAACCATATTTTGTTATGTTTCTGTTTAAGTACACTGCCTTAGTTTCAACTAATTTTGAAAATAATGAATGTATTAAAACTACTTTGTCATTAATAAGCTGGTATTTGGAACATAAATTAACATTAAATTTTGAAGGAAGGTTTTTAATTCGAATCACTTTAAACAGGAAGCCTGTACCATAGAATCAGGAGTGATCTCTCATAGATTAGCCTAAAGGGTTAGTGTGGGCAGTTGCAATGGCTAAATAGAAAATGGTGAATGTATGTGTCTAGATTGATTTTAGTGAGTAAAGAATGAAAGGATCTATAAATGCATATTGAAATATTACAATGATTGATGACAGTTTGAATAAGTCGTTTTCAGTAACCTTTGAAGTCACTGTCAACAATTAGCACTAGGACCAATGGTATTAACTTCCTCCCTTCAAAATTACTAGCATTGTACTTAATAAAGAAACCATCATTATTATAATCATTATTGTTGCTATAATTAGTAGTAGTAGTAGTAGTATTGAGGAGTAATGTATTTAGGAAGTGCAGTAGTGAATTAGATTTGATGATTTATGGTCTCTGGGAAAATCTTAGCTGAAATTGATTAGCATCATACTCAGTAGAGAGAATCCCATTACATATTGTAATCGAATACAAAGCTAAGCATTGATATTATGAACTCCTGTAGCTCTCATGGAGAATATTTATGATTTATTTTATTGCATTCAACATTAATTTATGTCCAGTAAGAAGATACTATGGTAGAACATAAAATGCTTGATTTAATCTGTGAAACCTTTAGTACTAGCCTAGAACTAAGCAACAATTGTTAGATTATAGGTTTCATGTTGATCTCAGTTTAAAACTATGGAATATAAATAGTTATATCAAAGTATAGGACTATAAACTAACTCTAAGCTGTTAGCCATTGAGCCAAAATAATTACCAATCCACCTTGAAAAACTATTTTACTAACTTTGATCTGAGAATGTCCTAAGGGTCATTGTACATTCAACACATAACAAATTGTTTATATCAAACACACAGTTCATGGAAATTGGCAGGGGGAAGGGGTTTGCATAGTGAAGTTCATGAGTTTGGCTAACTTGATATGTCATGGGGAGAAGAGGAGTCTAACATTGAGTGACTGCCTCTTCATCTGAGAGAAAGATTTTTCAGTTGAAAAACTATTTTCTGTCAGATGAAGGGTCAGTCAAGAAAGATATGACATACAAACTTATCCAAACTCTAAATTTTACTAAATTACATTCAATAAAGCTGCAATCAATATTAAAATAGTTTAAATGACTTCATTACCAACCCACTGAGATTGTCCCACATTCCTTGATGCAAACTGTTTTATTGTGAGCTAAATAAAAACTTCCCATCAAAATTTTACATTATGTTCCAAAAATCCATTTAATAATGATAAATTATATTACCCAATTCTTCATTAATTGAAACAAAGGGAATGTATTCTAAAAGAAATATAGTAACAAAAGGATTAAATGAGTTCAACTTTAAAAGTTAGATGAAAATATTGTTCATCCGAATTTACATTTGTAATTGTATATCTATAACAAAATAATCTTTCATCCTTTTGAGAAATGAATCTAGGAAAAAATGTCCCATTTGATTTACTTCTGAAATGATATAGTTTTAATCCATTTGATATGAATTTTGGCATCAGTGATTATAGTTTAGTTTTTATTAGCATCCTTTTCTCACATTTACTACAATCATAGTTGTACTCATACATAAGACTATAAGGAGATAATTGGTGTGGTACCTTGGGCAAGAACCTTGTTTGTATGTTTACGTCTTTGAAGACGCAGGTTTAATATGATGACTAACAACAGAAATTCTTTCACAGGTTTCTGGTTTTTCTGTTTTAATATTGATCGATGAAACTCATTACCAACAGTCTCATAATACTAAAATCAAATTTAGTTCTTCGCTTCTCTTTACAAAAATATGGAAATTTGTTAACAATTTTGAGTAGGTTGAGCTACTACATGAGTAGGGGTGGGGTCACAAGTGGAATACTTTTGGTCAAAGGTGTGCTACTTGATGAAGGTTGATTTGAAGTTGAACAACAATAACTCCTACTCTTTTCAGGTAAATTACCTTATGCTTCCCCTGAAGAATTTAATTGTTATACCAAAATTCCAATGACAAGCTAAAAAAAAACATAAAATAAATTTGCCTTTGTTACCTTCTGCTTGACAAAACAATTATGTTAGTGTTGACATATTTAATGTAGTGAATATTTTAAATCTAACTAGAAAATATAGTGTGTAAAAAAATATTAGTCAATGACTATGTTTGTGAAGTCTATATTTTGCTGAAGAGCTTCTAATAAGACCAAAAGATGACTGGAATTGTCTTCTGTACTTGCTGCCTATATATTTTTTCCTAGTTAACATTTTGAAGCTCCATGCTTTAAAAAAAATGTTAACACTAACTTAACATGATGGCTTTTTGCTAACATATTTAAAGCAAGGAGTCAAAAAGCTAACAAAAAATCCAGAACGGTAAGATTAGTGCAAACAATCAATATCTTAATGATCAATTCTGGTCAAGAAAGACAAGGGAGACAACCCTGAAATTTTAATCAAAATTAACAATAAAATGTGGGCAATGCAGAGTAAGTTTGATACTGGCAATAAGGAGACAATTCCAGACAGGTTTTAGTCTTATTAGACCTCTTGATCATAGCATAATCTTCATGAGTATTGCCAGATAAAAATGACTCGAGAGAACACAGACTTCTTTTCTATGAATAAAACCCCATAAGTCAAGTCTACAGCCACACTCATTATTTTCTTTGAAACCAACCTTCACAAATGACAAATGAGATATTAACTTTACACCAGACACACAGACGACTTATGTGATTTGAAGGGTATATCAATTACAGTGAGGAAATTAACAAAATAGAATCTCATTTTCAAACTGTGACTATGGTAGCTTGCTTATAATTCAGAGTCTGATAGTTTATTGATTAAACAATAATGGCAGGCCTCAACAGTTAGTTATAAAGGATTTGTTCAGCTTTGTTAAGTCTTGCCAAAAGACTGTTCATTTATATAACAAATATATATATATACATTGGCCAGATATATTCCTGCTAGTTATTAGCTGTTTCTATATGAAGTTTACTGTGTTTGGAACTATGACAGATGGAACTGTTTTGGAACAAAATCAATAGTATAGATCCATAAAGCTTTCTGGACCAGATTGTTGAATGACAATGTCAATATTAATGGGTTCATGTCATGATATTTCACCTCTTAAGTTTTGTTCATTTCACTTTAATTTAATTTTAAATTTCGCTCTATATGATTATTGATCATTTCCCAATATATTTTTTCATCATTGTGCTTTCATTTATCAAACATTTTTTTTTATTCAGTGATTTTTTTTTGTGATTTTTTTATTTTACCCTAATGGTGTTCCAAACTTTCCAATTCTATTGCTGAAGGTTATATTGTTTATTCATGGTTTTGCTATTCTGAGAACAAAACAAAAAACATTTATTGGAATCTTATTGAGAAATTAACCAAACAGACTGTTCTAAAAATAATCTTGTAATAAATTAGTCACTTGTAAATAGTTAATTCTTGGGCACATTGGGCGGATATTGATGAAATGAAGAGAGTGAGTAGGGCAGCCATGAATATGTATCAATCAAACCACAAATGGTAATATGGATACAGTTATGAGAATAAACAGAAAAGATTTTCAGATATGTTAAAAATATGAGTGAAATATCAGCTGCCATACAATGATGGATTAAAATGGTTGATGAAAAAGAATCAAAATTCTGTTTCTTTTTTATATTTTTTGTCTTGATAAGGACGTTTCTAATCAATGCGATATAGCATGAGGTCAACAACATTACAGATTCTTGTTAGAAACACACAAGAGTTGCTTCAACTTAAAAAAAAAGACTAATAAATATTTCCAGTAATACAAAAAGTTTCTACAAATTGGTATGAATGCTTGTATTTGTAAAAAATCAGACTTTTTTCTTTTTAGCAGCATTGAAGGCAACCAATTCTATATTCCAAGTACTTTTCTATAACAAGGTAAAAAGAGGAGTTCTGATGGAAAAAAAAAACAAAAAAAAAGAGAAAAAAAAACATTCCTTTTTTTTAGGAACAAGAGCAGCATCAAAGTGTTCTATTTGACCTAAAAGACCAATAGGCATGAAATACATTTTAACTTTTAGCTAATATATATATATATATACAAGGCTGGCCAGAAGTCATCTGACAGTAAATCAAAGCCATTTAATTCCAAGATTTATTTATGGTTAACAACTGAATGAATTTAATAAAAGCATCTAAATATGAAACATCATGAAAATTGTTCAAGCTAAAGTCCTTCTTTAGTGACACATTTTTCCATTTGAGTCAATACAGAATTATAGATAGTATTTATGGAATTTTGATTTACTGTTGGGTGACTTTTGGCCATACCTATATATATATATATATATGTAAAAATAAAAGGTAAAATGCAGAACCAGAGGAAAATGTTAACTTGCTAGAACATTGTTTTAAACTTAAGTCACAATGGCAAAAAGAGGATCTATTGTGACAGCTGCATTTAGTAGGGGAGGGGAAAGAAGGGCTGAATATTATTAACATTTTATTTCTTTTATCAAAGAAAGAATTTTAAGACAATTTAAGGAGAGGATGAAAACTGATGTCTTGAGCACATGTGAAATAAGCTAGTAATTGAGTTAATTGAGCAAATATTATGAGGTAACAGAAATGAACAAAATAATGGTTTTGAAAGATTTCATTTTCCCAGAGTATCATGATAATTGGAAAAATAATCCCACATGTATCAACCAAACAGCAGATTATTCTGTAGTCTATGAAGCACAAAATTTGCTAAAGACTATCATTTGCCCTTAATATTTTAAGGAATTGTATGTGATAGATCTGTAAAACATGAACATAAAACTGGACTATCACCAATGGAGATATAGAATGAAACTATTCAGTATTATTTGACGGTTGAAGGCTTTTGGTATTCTATATCACTCTCGCTGTCATCATTGAGACTCACAAGTGTTTGGCCATTGGTTCCTGTGTGAATTAAACGTTTCATAATCATATCATCATCAACATAAGAAACACCACGACCTTTTTGATAGCAGCTAACAATACCTCCAAGCAGCAGGATAATGATAAAGCAGGCGATACTGTGCCAAGCAAAGTATATAGTGATCAGCATCATTTGGCTGTGGTCATCACCCTTCCATGGAGATTTACCTGGGAAAGGCCTATACAGTATGAAGCCAACTTGCCAGAACCAAGATCCCTGTAACATTACAAAATAAGTTCTTGCAAGAGGTGCCAAAACGTTATGTCGAAATTTCATTTCAATAAAGGCTGAGATTAAACTGGCGATGATGACATAGGTAAGAAGCACGTGCAGTAATACATCGAGTTCTGATCTTCCATGAAGATGAAATCTAAACAACACAAGCTCAATTGTAAAAGCCAGTATATTAGCAATGTAGTCAACATCTGTTGGCAGAGGTGCTTTAAAAAACAACAACAGTTCTACTACACCAGACAAACCAAAGGCAAAAAACATCGTGGCATGTTGGCCATTTCCCAAGATAACATATGGTCCAGGTCGCAAGCCTGTAATTATTTCTCCGCTAAAACCAATTACAACTAGGACAATTTTCATTATAGATTCTAGAGGCCATTTTTTCAGTCGACCACACAAACATGTGCATGGAAAAGTCACTGTGGATGTAAAGCGAGCGTTTCTTTTGCGGCACTGGAAATACCGATTGAAAATTTGTACTGTGTACCAAAAGGCAAAGAGTAGGAAGAATGTTCCTGGTAGGGCATGTCCACCAAAAGTTCCCATTTTTCAATGTCTACTAGAAGACAGTGAAGCAGTATCACAATCTGAAATATAAAAAAGAAATACATAAATATTTTTATGTGAACACAGATACACATACATACTTATTATACATATTTTATTTTACAATTTATGGGGGAAAAAAATTCATTGGTTACAGTTTCCAATGTATGAATTATGGGTAAATTGTATTTCTAATGTTAAGGGAGTGTCTGTAGTTCAATGCAGAACAAATATTTTCAGGAACTTCAACTGTAAAGCACCAGTTTTGGGGTTTTCTCACCTATGCTTATATCCTTCCCCAATACAAACCGAAAGAAGATATACATACATACACACACACACACACACACATATATATGCTAGATGTTAGTCTTTGTCACCTGGAGCATGTTAAATGGTGTTTGTTATAAAAGCCAGTGTACATTGTGTAACTTTTTTTGATGTTTAGAATGGATTTCTGTAAAAAAAACTAAGAAAAATCTGAGATCTTTGATGTTACTAGACAAGAGAGATTGTTATATCTTTGACAAACAAGAGTCTTCTCAACCCTACACTATCCTTGTTCATTCACCAAAGACTTTACAGAATAGTATACTAGGTGTATTTTATCATGGCATGAACACAACTGAGGATATCTTGTACTCTGTAAAACTAAAGAACAATCTTCATTACTTTGCAACATGTTTTAAATTTATGTGATCTATGGCTATGTGGTTAAGAAGTTTGCTTCCCAGCCACATGATTTTGGGTTCAGTCACAGTGTAACAGCTTTTATGGGCCCACCAAAGCTTTGTGAGTGAATTTGGCAGACAGTAACTGAAAAAAGCTTGTTGCACAGACATAAATTTAATGCACAATATATGCATTTAACTAATCTGGTGGTGCCCACAAAAAGCTCCTTTAGTGGATCAAGCTACAAACTACAGAGTAAATTATTATAAAACAAAAGGATGTAATGTATATCCAACGTATAAAGGGTGTAGTGTATATCCAATGCAGTTGCAATCCATTAAATCCAACTAGTAATGATTATTTCATTAGGAGTATATAAAATATAAAGGAAGTGGTAGGAGATGAATATATTTATTTCCCTAGTTGATATCCATAAGATTACGATTGTTTCACAGCCAGCATCATAGAAAAGTAATTTATTTTAGTGTATAATAGATTATTTTACATGTCTGTATTAGTGTATATTTCATAAATTATATTGTACAATTTATAAGGTACTATATAATTTATAATATACACACTACAACAGTACTATATATACAATAGTATATATAATACAATATCTAATATTATATATAATACAATATATAATAGTACTATATACAATAGTATGATATAATTTATAACTTAAATTATTTTACATTCTGTATTAGCATATATCATACACTATAATCAATCATTTTCTATGATGTTGGCTGTAAAATGATAGTTATCTTATGGATATCAACTGGCACAATAAATATATTCATCTCATATCTCCTATCTTTCTTTATAGTGGCTGTGAGGTAAGAAGGTTGCTTCCCAAGCATATAGTTCTGGGTTCAGTCCCACTTCCTGGCACCTTGGGCAAGAGTCTTCTACTATAGATTCAGGCTCACCAAAGCCTTGTGAGTGGATTTGGTAGGTGGAAATAGAAAGAAGCCTGTCATATAAATATATATATATCTATAAAAAATTTAGATTCAAAATTGAATGTGGCACTTAAGTTTAGGCACCAGAATATAGTATGGTATTATCCAAACAATTCCAAAAACAAGGTGATCAAAAATCAAAAAAGCAACACGAATTTTAAAGGTTATTGCAGTACGCACGTTTCATGCTACTGCATTTATTTAAGTAATGCAAGCATTACATTAAATGCAAAATGCAGAGCAATCTTCAGCTGCACAAATATATAGAAAATTTACTGAAAATTTCATTTCAGTAGAATGGACATATTACTGCTGTGACAACATTTAAAATCTAAGTG
>NC_068982.1:68363469-68381201 GCF_001194135.2 Octopus bimaculoides | reverse complement strand
TCACAGTCAAACGACTGAAACAAGTAAAAGAAATAAAAGAAATGTGTGTGTGTGTGTGTGTGTGTGTGTGTGTGTGCATGCATATGTAATTGTGTGAATGGGCGCATATTCTCTTGTCTTCACATGGTGTTAGTTGTAATGTGGTGCCATTCATTTCCCATCTGTGAAATCAGGTTTGGGCACTTTACTAAGAAACAGGTGAGGGTTGGCAACAGGAAGGACCATAAAAAAGTCTATCTCAATGAATTCCATCTTACCCATGTAAGCATAGAAAAGTAGACACCCAAATGATGATGATGATGATGAACTATATAAGGTGCTAAAAGTGTTATGGCATATCATCAGCTTATCAAAAAATTCATTATATATATATTGCAATGTCAGTGTGCAAGTTCGACAGAGTGTAAGTATCTTGAGAGAAAAGATAGGCATAAGAGGAATCAGAAGGGGTGTGCAAGAGAGATGACTGTGCTGGTATGGTCATGTGATGTGTATGGATGAGGACAGCTGTGTGAAGAAGTGCCAATCTCTAACAATGGAGGGAACCTGTGGCAGAGGTAGACCCAAGAAAACATGGGATGAGGTGGTGAAGCATGATCTTTGAACTTTGAGCCTCACAGAGGCAATGACTAGTGACTCGTGCTTGAAAGGACCCATCAAGCCAAGTGCACCTATGCTGGTGGCATGTAAAGAACATCTTTTGAACGTTGGGCCTGATGGAGGCAAAGTGGCTGAGTTCCCTTTGAGTGTTGGGCCTCACAGAGGCAATGACCAAGACCTTTGGCATTATGTTGTGCTTGGGAAGAAGACCCATCAAGTTAAACTAAATTGCAGTCATGGCAGATACCAGTGTCATGCAAATGGCACCTGTGCTGGTGGAATGTAAGAGCAGCCATTACACTCTTGGAGTGGTTGGTGTTAGGAAGGGCTGTAGAAAACCATGCCAAATCAGACTGGAATCTGGCACAGCGTTTCAGCGAGCCAGCCCAGTCAAACCCTCCAGCCCATGCCAGTATGGACAATGGACGTTAAATGATGATGATATGTATGAGTATTAGATGGGTTTACATATTGCATTTTGGCACAAACAACTACACATGTACTGATGCAGTTCATTAAAATGCTTCAAGTTTTCTAAATATTCTGGTATTTTCTGCCAGACCTGAAAGCCTCATACCACATGTGGACTATATATGGCACAAAACTGCCGAATGGCATAGTGGTTGAAATGTCTTTACTAGATCACACACACACACACACACACACACACACACACACATTCACTCTCACACATACTCATATGCACACACACTCTCTCTCTCTGCTCCTCTCTCTCACACACACACATAAACTGTAAAATAGCAGTATATATTAGATTCATTATTACAAGAAATAGGAAAAACTTGGCTTACGCAAGATTAACCCATTTCTTTTGAAACAAATATTTAGCTAAAGTAAGATGAAAATATAAATAACTGATACAACATATTTCCAATTGGTTTTCTAAATACTATATTCAGCAGACATAAAATATGCAAAATGCTCACCCACACACATCCCTCAACAAACACAACCCTCTCAATGTATAGACACATCACTCCCTAAATGCTTACACACACACCTACATAAATCTTTGATGAATACATGTCCCTCCGTACACATCACTTCCAGCACCCCTCCCTCCCTACATAAATATCCTTTCCAACACACACATCCCTCCCTAAACACTTCAACACACACACACTTCTTCATGCACCCACTTCTCTCTCACACACACATACACACACATATAGCACATATTGATTTAAGGAAATTTTGTCTCATTTCAGTTTTCTATTTAATTAAAAAGAAATACATTCGTATTTTACAGTTACTTGTTCTGTCTTGATGAAGACGCACTATTATGTATAGAATAAGTATGTCCACACACACACACACATATATTCAAACATGAAAATATACATTATTGTATTGTTCTATAATTCTATAATCCTAATGGTGAATAGTTTTCTTTGGCATGTTTATATTTTTTCTGTCTTCTTCTTCATCGTGAAATGTAATTTTCTTTCATGAAGCTGTTAGAAATTCAAAGAACATTTATAGATCGATACATAAGTCCACGAAATAAAACACTTTGGCAACAAATATTCCATTTAATATCAGATGAAATGATATGAAAAGAAAGCAAAAGAGACGTGGCTGGGAAGTGTATGTAGTGGTAGTGGTGACTTTTTAGACAGCATATACTAGTACAATGGTGCTTTATATTGATTTTTATAAATATAAATCATTAATTGTCCTTAGGAAAGACGTGAAAGTCACAATTCCCATTTTTCCCCACCTCTGAAGCCAATCATGCACTAACAGACACTTTGTTGTTGCAGTGTAAAGTTATTGATGATGATATGGTGAAGACATATATATATATATATATATATGTATAGAGAGAGGCAGTGGATCATATATCCGGAAATGAAGCCTACTCTAAAGAATAGAGCAGTAATATATTAACATGCAGTTAAATATATGTCCGGTCATAGAGTGACCAATGGTTTTGCCACCATAAAGTGCTTAACTTTATAGATGACTTGTCAGATTCTAATGGCAGAGGGCCATAATCATCATCAAAATCATGAAGCATGCTATGTAATAATAGGTAACCAGATATGAGATAATAACAATTCAAAGTAAATAACTCTGAAAAGGGCTTTTGTTTGTTCCCAGAGAATATTACCCTTAGGGGCGCTAGTGTTGGTATATTCGCGAAATAAGTGGATCTATTGTTTAGGAAAATACTATTTACTTGTTTAAGGGTTGTTCTGGATAAATTGGGAAAATAACTTTAACAGTTCAAATACTAAGAAATAAGCATACTCAATTTCATTTTTACCAAATAATTTAGGAAAATGAATGGGTTATTTCCCTTGGTTTTTAAAATAAAATATATTAGATATATATAAGGAACCCTTCCAGGGGCCCTATTATCGATTTTTTTCAACAATCTGAGTATGCCATGAGGTTTCCAGACATGAGTTCTACTCACGTGTCAAGTTTCAGCAAAATCGATAAAATGATGTGGGAGGAGTTAGCTAACAACTCCACAAACACACCCACAGACAGAATTTCCCACATATGTAGTAAATGTGCACACATGCATACATACATACACAAATATTTATATGTTTATATGGATACAGTATAACCATCTTGCATAGATTTAAGTAACTAAAAAGTATCTATTTACGAACAAAAATAACAATTTATAAGGGATAAGAGGTTAATAGGTTATGCACATATATGCATATATACACATATACAAATATTTATACGTTTGTATGGATATAGTATAACCATCTTGCATAGACCTAGTAGCTGAAAAATCTCTATTTAAGAACAGTAACAACTTTAAGGGATAAGAAGTTAACAGGTAAGGGTATCAAAGTAAGAAAACAAAATAATAAGAATTTATAGAAAATGATAAGAAATATATAACTTACATTTAAAGATACAGGGTATTAAAATTTGAGGTAGGGAAGAGATAAAGGTAATTTATTGAATAAATTTACTCTTTAGTATTTCAAGATATTTTTATGTAATATATCTGTTAAAATGAGATGTCAGTGTTATTTTCATTTTTGTGTAATTTAGACAAAAATTTATTCATCACACCCTATATATCTATGTGTGTGTGTCTTTGTGCTTGTCCCTCGACCCATCACCGCTTGATAACTGGTGTTGGTGTGTTAATGTCCCCATAATTTAGTGGTTCAGCAAAAGAGACCAATAAAATAAGTTCTGGGGTTGATTTGTTCGACTAAAACCCTTCAAGGCAGTGCTCCAGCATGGCCACAGTTCAATGACTGAAACAAGTAAAAGAATGTAATGAAAGCTAAACCAAGTTTGATATTTATTTTGTGCATCTGGTGTGCCTACTACATTACACAACGTAGAACATTCTTGACATTTCTAACACTTATAATTAGTACCCTTTCATGTATTTCATAAAGTTTTAAATGATCAATAGAACAAAGACTAAATAAATCAAAGTAAGTAATTGAGACACTGTAATCCTGATGCCCAGTCCTTCCCACCGAGAATGTCAACCTTCCGGAATTCTCTCATTGTTTGTATTTTTCTAGTGGGTGTTGCTTCAATTGTATTGGTCGTGGAGGGCCTTTGAAGGCCACAAGGTGAGCACTCGCTATTCTTCTTGAACAAGTGCAGACATGGTTGTGTGGTTAGGAAGCTTACTTACAACCACATGGTTTTAGGTTCAGTCCTACTGAATGACATCTTGAATAAGTGTCTTCTATTATATGTCCAGGCCAACCAATGCCTTGTGAGTGAATTTGGTAAACAGAAACTATACAAAAGCCTGTTTATATCTATGTGTGTGTCTTTGTGCCTGTACCCCTCCACTGCTTCACAATTGATTATTTATATTCTTTGTAACTTTGCAGTTTGATAAAAGAATCTTAAAATAAGTACTGGGGGTTGATTTGTTTGAATAACAGTATAAGGCAGTGTTCCAGAATAACTGCAGTCCTCTGCATTGAAACAAGTATAAGACATGCCGGTACCATGTAAAATCGCTTGTGTGGTGCCACATAGAAAGCACCCAGCACACACTGTCAAGTGATTGGTATTAGAAAGGGCATGCCAAATTCGACTGGAACCTGGTGCAGCTTCTCAGCTTGCCAGTTCTAGGTGGACTGTCCAACCCATGCCAGCATGGACAATGGACATTAAATGATGATGATGATGACAATGATGACGAAACTTACATCATTTAAACATCCCTGACAAAATGCTTTGTAACTGTCAACCTATCTAGTGTTTCAATTTTTCGTTTGCAAATTTATTGCATATCTGCTGCTTCCCACTGAAACAGCTTTAACAAGATTTAGAAGACAAACAACAGCAGTAGTAGTAGTAGTAGAAACAACAACAATAACAACAGCACCTGGTTATCAAAGCTTTCGAATGTCCAACTAGTTAACACTGTTTTAACAATACCTTGTTTGACACTGCAAACTCTGTATCTTTATCTCAAATAATGATGATAATGATAATGATGACAATGATGATGATGTTCATATAAATTATGAGGAATATGATGACAATGATGATGATGATGCATTCACATTGCCAATGTATGAGTGTGCACTGTCTGTGCATTGTTCAGATTTCTCCTTCAGTATACTTTCTGTCTCCTTTCAGCTTCAATTTCTTGCAAGCTTACCATGTTTCTCATTGTTATTATTCAAACACAAAAGGCTTTTCGGAGCAAACTCTTTATACTCACTATTAGAAACTTGCTAATCAAGCAGCACATTTCAGTCTGACTATGAAACTTAGACTAGTTTCAAGGAACTGGTTGACATAAAAATGACAAAATAATAATAAAAACAAACAAACAGAAAACAAGAAAAAGTCTAATATCTTTAAGGTAGGTTTCATTTGTAAAAGTGAACAATCTGTTTTAGTTTTTTATTTTTAGCTCTTGTTTTTCTGATATTTTACATAAATTTTGAAACAAAAGAAGTCCATATGAGTAAAAACAAAAATGTGGTTAAGAAACCTGCTTTGCAGTTTTGGGCTCACTCCCATTGTGAGACATCTTAAGTAAGTGATTTCTATTATAGCCCCCCATCCTAACTGAGCAATGCCTTGTGAATGGATTTAGTAGATGGAAACTGTGTGAAAGTCCATCATCTATGTGTGTGTGTGTGTGTGTGTGTGTGTGTGTGTGTGTGTGTGTGTGTGTGAGAAGGCGCGTGGCTTAGTGGTTAGGGCATTCGGCTCACAGTCGTAAGGTTGTGAGTTCAATTCCCGGCGATGCATTGTGTCCTTGAGTAAGACACTTTATTTCACATTGCTCCAGTCCACTCAACTGGTAAAAATGACTAGTACCTGTATTTCAAAGGTCCGGCCTTGTCACTGTGTCACGCTGAGTTTCCCTGAGAACTAACTACATTAGGGGTACACGTGTCTGTGGGTTGCTCAGTCACTTGCACGTTAATTTCACGAGCAAGCTGTTCCGTTGATCGTATCAGCTGGGACCTTCGTCGTCGTAACCGATGGAGTGCTCCTCTCTCTCTCTCTCTCTATATATATATATATATATATATATATGTCATAGGCAGCTTTATCTTGTATCCAAGTATTTATTTTCTTCTTTGCTGAATGCTTTCTTTATGATAATGGCATTGATGTCTGTAGATCAGTTCTTGCAAAGAGGAGTCAATGGCATTGACTGCATGGTAATGTTGGTGGAGGACAAAGTTGATTTTGTCAAGCTTTTCTCTCCTGTTGTTTGATTTCTTCATTTTCTCTTCTGTTGGCTTTGAAGTTTTTGGTTCCAATGGTGATGGAACTTTGCCACCTGATACAGTCTCGGGCTTGTGTTTCAAATGATTAAGGCTCAATTCCAGTGGCCTTCAGAGTTGCTTTGAGTTGGTCCTTGTATCTTCGAAGAGGGCAACCTTGAGGTCTTTCTCTAAAGTGAGCTCACTGAATAAGATTGTTGTGGAGGACACCCTGAGCGAGAGAAGTGAGTTGTTCCACTACAAATAAATAGCGAAGAGCTACAACAAGTGGAGCAGGCAGTAAGTATTACTGGCCTTCAGCAGTAAGTATTAAAAATACCAACAGCTAGGTGGAACAGTGAATTCATTTCTATCTATATGCTTAGTATAATATTTTGTCCTAACCTAGGTTGGCATTGTAAACATATTTGAGCTGATTTAAATGTTTGTTTAAAGTAATGATATTGCCTAGGGATCCAATACAATAGCTATAGTGGAGTTTGAACACTTGACTATGTAGTTAGTAGTCAAGCAACTTATATGCACAGCCATTCAATGGGCTTCTAAAACTATTTTTAAAATCACATTGGCCTCTATCTGCTGTTCTACTTTATGGCACTTACTAGTTGGACAGACATAAGAATAAGAATAAAGAAAGGCTGTTATTCTTTAGATAGAGCTACAAAAAGAGTTGTAATGAAATAAATTATGTTAGTGTTGAGGTGAATAAATAACAAACAATTCAAGTAGTTAAACTTGCCATTCAACTTTGTATATTTACATATTCCTTTCTTTTGTTTGTTTCAGTCATTTGACTGCAGCCATGCTAGAACACTGCCTTTAGTTGAACACCTCGACCCAGGACTTATTCTTTGTAAGTCTAGTACTTATTCTATCAGTCTCTTTTGTTGAACTGCTAAGTTACAGGGATCATAAACACACCAACATCGGTTGTCAAGCAATGGTGGGGTGGGGTGGGGGAACAAACACAGACACACAAACATATATGATAGGCTTCTTTCAGTTTCTGTCTACCAAATCCATTTATAAGGCTTTGGTTGGCCTGAGGCTATAGTAGAAGACACTTGCCCAAGATGCCATGCAGTGGGATTGAACTCAGAACCATATGGTTGGTAAGCAAGCTACTTACCACATAGCCACTCTACATTCATACACTCATGGGAGCAGAATTAAAATCATGTATTCATAAAGCTATACATTTATATATATACATGTGCTCTGTAACATATTAATGTGCAATTATAGAATAATAGATGTAGACCTTGAATATTCACAAAAATGCAAATATGTCTGAATGCATATAAGCATGTGTCAGTATATGAATAAAGGTGTAGGCTTACAGACACATATAAATGTATTTATGTAAAGGTACATGTAAAGGTTTAGATGCAGTCTTTTGTCTATACAAGCCTGGTAAATTGGTAAAGTTGTCAGTGGGTTTGTTTGATCTCTCTGTGCTCTGAGTTTAAACACTGCAGTGATCAACTTTGCCTTTCACCCTTTCAGGGTAAAAAACAAAACGTATCAATCTAGGGTCATGGGGTGTCAGAACTGCATGAATGTTGTACTTAATGCATTATGATATTTGTTCCAGCACTTTATACTTGGAGTGCAAATCCCACCATGGCCGACTTGACCCAACACCTACTTTAAACATTACCATCTGGCACTTTGAGTCCCTTAAGTAGAAACCACTTAGTTGCAGGCATTCAGACCAGATCTCTGGTTTGCACACACCTTCCCTCCTCTCAGAAATCCTGTAAATAACCATGGGTACTGACTAAATCATCATCATCATCATCGTTTAATGTCCGCTTTCCACGCTAGCATGGGTTGGACGATTTGACTGAGGACTGGTGAACCAGATGGCTGCACCAGGCTCCAATCTGATCTGGCAGAGTTTCTACAGCTGGATGCCCTTCCTAACGTCAACCACTCCGAGAGTGTAGTGGGTGCTTTTATGTGCCACCAGCACGAAGGCCAGTCAGGCAGTACTGGCAATGACCACGGTCAAAATGGTGTATTTTACGTGCCACGTGCACAGGAGCCAGTCCAGGGGCACTGGTAATGATCTCACTTGAATGTCTTTACATGTGCCACCGGCACAAGTGCCAGGAAGGCAATGCTGGGCACAGATGCCATCACGATTTCACTTTTGCTTGCCCCAACAGGTCTTCGCAAGCCGAGTTTCGTGTCCAATGAAGGAGACGATGTTGGCATGGGTGGCAAAAAGAAAGAAAAATACAAATAAATAAATTTTAAAAAATCACATCCATGAACCATTGATCCATTCATATACAAACCATGCAGGAATAATATGCAACATTGCTCCCAAATCGCTGTTAATGCAAAAAATACATCATCATCATTACTGCTGCTCAATATTTCTTTTCAGGCTTGCATGGGTAATACATAATCTTGTTGAGTCAGATTTTCGATGACTGGAACCCTTTCCTGTCACCAAGCCGAGCTGATTTCGAATTAAGGTAATTTTTTCATGTGACCAGCAGTGTTTTCCATGGAAGATTAGAAACAAACAACATCACTTCTATGGCAGTGATGCTCATTAACAAAGGTACACATATATACATATATATATATATATATATATATATATATATATATATATATATATATATATATATATATATATATATATATATATATATATATATATATGCACACAAACATACATATATATATGTATATATATACGCAAACATACATATATATATGTATATATATACACAAACATACATATATATACACACACAAACATGCATATGTATATATATACACAAACATGCATATATGTATATGTAGACACAAACATACACAAACATACATACATATGCAGAAACATACATACATACATATACACAAATATACATACACACAATACACATATACACAAATATACATGCGACAAGCTATCAGATCCCCTCACAAGGCTTTGGTCGGCCCTAGGCTATAGTAGCAGACACTGCCCAAGGTAGCATGCAGTGGGACTGAAACCAAAACCATGTGATTTGGAAGAATGCTTCTTACCACACAGCCACGCCTGAGCCTAAGAAGTCATACACCTGCAGAGGGTCTCAAACTTGTGGCCCTCAGATTACTTTGAAGGTTGACTTATAAAAGTCTGATGCTCTACCAACTGAGCTATATACATATGTAAGTGTGTATATTTGTAAATGTATATACATATGTGTGTACACAAGCATACACATACGTACACTGGGTTTCTGCTAGTTTCCACCTACTAAATTTACTTACAAGACCTAGAGACCACAGGAGACACTTGTCCAAGGTGTCACATAGTAGGACTGAACCAGGGGCCACATGGTTGGGAAGACAGCTCCTTAACCACACAGCCATACATGCATAACACACATAACAAATCTTGAGTCATCGAAACTGCAACAGACCAATTGAATTCATATTTGGTGTCAGCCTGAGACTTAAAAATTAAATTAGCAAGTCAATATATAAAACATCAATGTAACTAAACACTATACAGCAGTGTTCTCAAACTATTTTTAATTCTGACCTCTTTTCTATAACTAACACGTTTTCAATGTCTCCTTGCTACAACTCAAATCCTTCCCATTCATTTTTAATTGATGTAATATCCGGCCAGAATAATTTAATTCCAGGTACTAATTTGATACAGGTGATTGCTTACAACAACACCACACTTCTATAAACATAGCTGGTATATATTTGGTTTTGCTTATTTACTTATTCACATTTTGAGGTTATTTTTGTTGATGTTATGGTTATAGTTATAGCTGTTATGATTGTAGCTAACAAGCAGTTTACCATATTACATTTTAAATTTATATTTTGAAAGTTAATATTTAAATGCGTGTCAAAAACTAAAAAAGAAAAAAAAGACTGTACAACTGAATTGTTAGAGCTTTGGACAAAATATCTCAAGGTATTTGTTCTGAGTTCAAATCTTGCTGGAGTCATATTTGTATTTTATCTTTTCAAGAAGAATAAAATAAAGTACCAGTCAAGTACTGGGGGTCAATGTAATTGACTAACCCACCTCCTCACAAATTTCCTGCACAATCTCCTTGTCTTTAGTACAAATATAAAATTTTTCACCATTTCCACTGGATGATATTGCCCATTTTGAGAAGTACTGTTATAGTACCCCTGGACTGGCTCTTGTGCGGGTGACACATGAAATGCACCATTTTGAGCGTGACCGTTGCCAGTGCCACCTGGCTGGCCTTCGTGGGATTTTTGAGCGAGATTGTTGCCAGTGCCCCTGGACTGGCTCTTGTGTGGGTGGCACATAAAATGCATCATTTTGAGCGTGGCCGTTGCCAGTACCGCCTGACTGGCCTTCGTGCGGGTGACACGTAAAAGCACCCACTACACTCTCTGAGTGGTTGGCGTTAGGAAGGGGACATCCAGCTGTAGAAACTCTGCCAAATCAGATTGGAGCCTGGTGTAGCCAGGTGGTTTCATCAGTCCTCAGTCAAATCGTCCAACCCATGCTAGCATGGAAAGCGGACGTTAAACGATGATGATGATGATGATGATGAAACAATAAACTACACTTTGTATGATCATAAGCAAGCACATTAAACTATAAGGCTCACTCTTCTGAACTTTGACTTTATTCACAAAGACATAATACAGTAGACCACTTTGAACTAAGTCAATTTACCTCAACTATAGAGCCAACATATTAATATAAAATTAATAGTCAATATCTTTACAGTTAAAAACCCCCATACTGCAAATATAAAACACTAATTCTATAAAACCTGATTCTAACAAAGCAAAATCAATAAATATGTAAAATTAAGCAACAATTGAAACAGAGAAAACAATAAGTTAAGTGAACCTCTAGCCTGACCAGATGTTGCCAGTGTATAATTTATATAGATTAACTCATATATCATTGATTAGCAAGTGGATCCTGTTGGGCTTATCATGTTAATATAAATTAGCTAAATTTTTTTTTTTTACAGACACATAAAACTTGACATTGTTACTATTTACTCAGAAGAAAGATAAGTGGATTGGCTGAATTGGTAAAGTATTGGACAAAATGTCTTGTGGTGTTTATTCTGCTTTCAAATCTTGCAGAGGTCAAATTTTCTTTCAGCTTTTTAAGAGGAATAAAATAAAGTGCCAGTCAAATACTGAGGTTGGCGTAATTAATTAACCTAGCTTCCCACAAATTTCAAGCTTTGCTTTTATATTTGAAGTAATTGTAGAAGTAGTGGATTGGTAGAATCATTAGAACATAAAACAAGTACTTTGTGGTATTAAGTCCAGCTCCTTATGTTCTGAGTTTAAATCACCAAGGTCAGTTTTGCATGTCGTCATTTCAGGGTTGATAAAATAAAGTACCAGTTAAGTACTAGGACTGAAATAATTAACTAATTTCCCTGCCACAAATTTCAAATGTTAGAAACAATTACAGGGATTGGTAGAATCCTTAAAACTGCCTTTCATGCTTGTCATCATCATCAATTTCTGGACATTACTGTCTTAAGTTATAGGACTCCTGGAGCCAGTTACCCAGTTTTTATGGCGAGTAAGAGACCGCTATCACATTTCCTCTGAACAGGATGTTAGTCATCACAGGGCTGCTCATTTTAAGGTGAATGAATTAGAGCAATGTGAAATGAAGTGTTTTGCTCAAGAACACAACATGCCGCCTGGTTCAGGAATCAAAACTGTGATCTTATGATTGGAAGTGCAACAACATAACCAATAGGCCTTTTGAGGTTGATAAAATGAAATACCAGTCAAGTACTGGAATTGATGGCATTGACTAACCCTCTCTGCTCAAATTTCAAGCCTCATGCCTTGTTAGAAACAATTATCTACTCTGAGATGGCCAGAAGATTAATAGAATTGGTAGAGAAGGAGACAAATGCTATTTTGGTATTTAGTTATGTTTCTTTATATTGTGAGTTCAAACTCCACCTCTGTTGCCTTTGCTTTTCAGCATTCTAGGGTAGATAGAATAACTATAAGGCAAGTATGGGTGCAAGCATAGCTGTGTGGGTAAAGTAGTTTGTATCAGAACAATGTAATTTTAGCAGAATTGATACCAGTGCTGGTGCCACATAAAAAGCATCCATTACACTCTGTGGAGTGGTTGGCATTAGGAAAGGCATCCAGCAAATGAAACCATTCCAGAACAGACAATGAAGCCTGGTGTTGCTCCTTGTCTTACCAGCTCCATTCAAGCATGGAAAACAGACGTTAAATGCTGCTGCTGCTGATTATTTCACTGCATAACATTTTAGGGCAAGTGCCTTCCAATATATCCTCAGGTTGAGATTGAAATTTAGTGGATAGAAATTGTATGCATGTGTGTGTGTGTGTGTGCGTGCAGTGTGGGGACTGGCATGTTAAAGTAGACCCAATGTTTCCTCTGTATGTTGCAAAAGACAGCCAAAAGAGATTGATGTAGGATTTGTACTCCGACCTTGTAAAACCCTCACCAGCAACAACCCAAACAGATCCTTGGTTTGGATGGTTATCACCTGAATGGTGCAAAGGTGTCATCCACCAGGACTAGAGTATCATCAACAAAAGGTGGATGTGGTGATGCACTGTCACAATGCATACTCCCATACTACTACTATGTATGTGTGTGTGTGTGTGTGTGTGTACAAGACAAGCTTTATATACATACATATATTGATGTACACACACACAAACACGATGAGCTTCTTCCAGTTTCCATTTACAGAGCTTTAGTAGAAAACACTTGCTGAAGGTGCCATGCGATGGACTGAACTCAAAACATTATGAATGGAAAGAGAACTTCTTAACTACACAGCCATGCCTATGGATATATTCATGTGTACACATACAGATTGATTATATATCTAACTTTATGAAGAAACATGTCACAGTGACTTCACTGTTTTGGCATACTTCCTTTGTCAGACAGATGAAGGTGGGCAAGTTGAATATTCAAAGCCACAATTTCAACCTTTACCTTGTAAAAGTTCAATAAGTATGTTCTCTAATAAAAAGTATTGAGTAATCCTTTAGATTAATGTTGAATTATTGTCATATATAACTTGACATAAAACAAACAATATACATGAATGTGTATGGGCATGAGTGTGTGAGAGTGTGTGTGTATGCATGTGTGTTTATACTTATATATATTCTTCATAATATACTAAGTATATTTCAGAAGTTTTCAGGCATTTTTTTAGGAGAGGCAGTTATAAATGTACTAGATAATTATAATTTTAGTATGTCTTTATAATATGATCTTAGTATATCTAATTAGCTGTGCAACAGCACTTTGAACATATCCTATTAAACTTTGCTTGTCTCAGCTGACTAGTTTGCATTATTCAGTCAGGTTGTTTGGAAGCTCACTATGCCATAAAGTTCTGTGTTAAACGGGGTGAAAATGTTACAGAAACTTATGAAATGTTCCAGATTGTTAATGGTTAATTTTTCGCTGGCACAAATGGTTCACAGACGATAGAGAAGAGGTGGGAGATGATGTGCGGATGAAGTCTGTTATATGTCTATAAAGAAAATAAGCATACAGTTTGGAGTTGGTTGGGCAACTATACAGAGAATTATTCATGTGCAAAATTTATTCTCAAGGTGCTCAGTGATGAGCATCCTGCTAACCAAATACTTGACAGAGATGGGCATCAAAATCATCCCTCACCCTCCCTACAGTCCAGCCCTTGTTCTCTGACTTTTCGTTGTTCAAGCTGAAGAACTTCGGGAAGGTTGTTTTGAAGATGAAGGTGGCTGTGATATGGGTCGTGGACAGTTTCGCTTTAGAGGACTTTTATAGGGCCTTCACAAAGTGGCTGGAGTGTTGCAACAAGTGCACCGAAGTCAGAGGATCCTATTTTGAAGGAGATTAGAGTTTTGTACTTCTTTGAAATTAATAAATGTCTCTCATGAAAAAGTTCAAAAACTTCTGGAATGCACCTTGTATATCAATATAGGCTCAAAACATAAAAGACTTTCTCACCTCCCCGAGCGTTAAACTAATACACCTGTTTGTTGTTTATACACCTGCCTTCGTCTTGTTTTTTGTAAATTCCAACTATATTTCACCATAGCAAGCAAAACTTTAAACCACTAAAACTCACAGCCACTCCAGCATTAGCATTCATTATGTTAGAATAGATCTCTTTGAATTTTGGTAAAAAAAAGGTAATTGTTGGTTACCACTCATATTTCATAAAAATTGATTAGCTGCCAGACATGTGTAACCACAAAATAATAGAGGAGAAATTGAAAGCTCAATTCAACAGACATGACATCTGTGTAAAGATGTATTGTGTATACATTGATGTATATAGTTATGTTTACTTAAAGAAGTTCGTTTGCAATCATGTGCTTTTGGGCTTGGTCTCATCAACGACACCTTGTAGTCCTGGATCAACCACTGGCTTGTGAGTGAATTTGGTGGGCAGAAACTGTGTGGAAGCCCATTATGTGCACGCACGCACGCACACACACACGTATGTAGGTGTATGTGTCTTTGTATTTGTCCCCAGCAGTGCTTGATAACTGTTGTAGGTTTGTTTACATTCTTTTAACTTAGTGGTTTGGCAAAAGAGAGTGATAGAATATGTACCAGACTTAAAAATAAGAACTAGGGCTGATTTGTTTGACTGAACTCTTCAAAGCAGTGCACCAGTATGGCTGCAGTCCAATGACTGAAAGAAGCAAAATAAAAAAATGATGAAAATGATATTAATATGCACATGTGTGTGTGACTTGATCCTAAACTGTTTGTTGTATATAACTGAAAACAATTACATTGTGAGAGTATCATCTTTAGTCAAAAGTTGTTATATGCAGTATTCACTTATTTCTTAACAGTACTGGTCACTAGAAAGGGTCAAGATGGTTTTGTTCCTCTACAGATGCATAGCAGCAACAAAAACCATTACATAATGCCAGAAGAGCATTGTCTTTGCTTGTCAGTTCACTTACAACAACATTATTTTACATCTTTCCATGCTGAGATGGATTTGAGAGATCATCATGGTATGAATCATTTTGCATCAAAACCTACTGTTCTCAAAGTGTAGGTGCTTGTATGTGTCACTTGGCATGGTTTCTATAGCTGGAGGATCTTCCTATTACCAATCACTTTATAGAGTGTAGTGGTTGCATTTTCAAATGGCACCAACCCTCAGAGGGTGAATACAGGGCAATAGGGACATTACAAGCCTGCATTTTCTCAGCTCATAGAGCCAACCACTTTACTGTGGGTGAGGTGGAGCCTTGTATACAGTAAATGTAAATTTGGAGACAGAACAATAACAGAAAGACCAAGAATGAGTATTTGAGAGAGGAAGATAGGGGAGTAAATGTAGGTATGGAGAGTATTCAATAAACAAGGGCATGTACATTTATATAGGTGACCAAGGAGGGGAACAGAAGAAAAACAAGAGAAAGAAGAATGATGCCAGTGGAACTGGAATGGTTGGGAGGGCCCAAGAAACAACAGTATGATGGAGGGAAAAACTGGAAAATTTAAGGGTGGTATTGGGAGGGGAGTAAACGGTAAAAATGGGCAAAAGTGAGGGTGGGTAGGTGGAAAAAGCAAGACAACTGATTGACAACAACAGAGATGGACAAAGAGTAGATGAAGGGTGGGGGAGTGATTGGGATTAGCAGAGGTAGACAAAGAAATTAAGTGATAAGATAAAGGTGATAGTAAGCCAAAACAATCAGTTCATTTTAAATTGTGGTGACAGCTTGGAATGTTACTTGACTACCAAGCCAGCCCTGATGGTGTTTATTGAAGTATTCTGAAAAACAAGACAGATTTTCTATCAAATTCATACATCTTTGAATTGTGTTTGCGTCATGACTGTTGAGTTATGTTCTTGTTATCTAGCACTGGGTGGGAAACACTTCCAACAAGAAGTTTCTGAGGACAGAGAATCATAAAAAAGCTATATGAGTTCCAGGTCATTTGGGTCACATCTGGGACTACAGTTTTTGTTGTCCTTTCTTGGGTGCTTTGGTCCATTCATAAACGTTGGTATGTTATTCAGAATTGTCATGTAAACTTTGTGGTTATTCCTTAAATTTTTGATTTTTCAAGAAATATGGACATGCTATAGTGTTTGCTAGGTGGTAGAAATTTAAAGAACTGTCATGTTAGTCAGGAAATATTTCTAATTGTTGTTCGGTATAGCTGAAGTGTTAGCAGAATATTCAATGCTTCTTTTCCTCTGTGTGTGTGTGTGTGTGTTCGTGCATGTATACACACACAACTCACAGGCACTCATATATATATATATATATATATATATATATATATATATATATATATATATATATATATATATAGTATTAGGGAAAAAAACCAAGGTTTATGAACTCATTGATGAAAATCCACTGTCACATATAGAAAAAATTTATAATTAAAAGTACAATAAATAAGTATAATATAATACAAAGTAAATATCATAAGATCAAGATAATACTATATATTTATATATATTTTATACTGTGAAGCTTAATTTAATTTTAATTTTTAATAAATTGATTTTAATTGAGTTTTTACCTGTAATTTTGAATTTTATCCCTATTATTATTATTATTATTATTAGGCGTTAGGAAGGGCATCCAGCTGTAGAAACTCTGCCAAATTTAGATTGGAGCCTGGTGTTGCCATCCGGTTTCACCAGTCCTCAGTCAAATCGTCCAACCCATGCTAGCATGGAAAGCGGACGTTAAACGATGATGATGATGATATATATATATAGATCTCAGTCGTCAGCTGATCACATATCCAAAAAAGAAGCCTACTCTAAAAGATAGAGCAGTAATATATTTACATGCAGTTAAATATATGTCCGGTCATAGAGTGACCAATGGTTTCTCATCCATAAAGTGCTTAGCTTTATAGACAACTCATCAGATTCGCCATTAGTATCTGATGATTGTCTATAAAGCTAAGCACTTTATGGATGTGAAACCATCGCTCACTCTATGAGTAGACATATATTTAACTGCAAGCAAATATATATATATATATATATATATATATATTTCTTTTTTTTTTCTTTTTTTACTTGTTTCAGTCATTTGACTGAGGCCATGCTGGAGCACCACCTTTAGTCGAGCAGATCAACCCCAGGACTTATTCTTTCTAAGCCTAGTACTTATTCATCAGCCTCTTTTGCCGAACCGCTAAGTTACAGGGACATAAATACACCAGCATCGGTTGTCAAGCGATGATGGGGGACAAACACAGACACACAAACATACACACACACACATATACATATATATACGATGGGCTTCTTTCAGTTTCCGCCTACCGAATCCACTCACAAGGCTTTGGTTGGCCGCACAAGCTGCCACGCAGTGGGACTGAACCCGGAACCATGTGGTTCGTAAGCA
>NC_068982.1:68361081-68363369 GCF_001194135.2 Octopus bimaculoides | reverse complement strand
CTCATGGCCTAGTGTTACACTTATAATTGTGAGATCACAGGCTTGATTCCCGGAGCAGATGGTGTGTTGTGCTCTTGAGCAAAACACTTAATCTCATGTTGCTCTGCAATCACTTTGACATCTGATGTGTAGCACATAGTGCATTTGTACAGGCAATGTGGATTTGTGGAGGGAGTGAGTTTATGTGCAGCACAAAACATACTGTCATTGCAAACAAATAATCTGTGCAAGTTGTTCAGCAAGAAATTGTAGAACTATCTTTCTCAGACTTGAGAGACTATTATTAATTATATATGTCATTGTAATAATGAAGACAAACCAAATAATATATTTTGAATGCATTTAATAAGTATGCTTCAAATCTGCGTAGTATATAATATGAAATACACTCCTTACACAACACCTTCAGTTAATATATTTCAAAATATAAACCAACTGATGGAGGTAGTTTGGTGTGTGTGTGTGTGTGTGGGGGGGGATCAGCCAGTAAAGTTGTCTAAGTTAGGAGGGAGGAAAATACGTATAGAGAAGAAGGAAGGAGGGAGAGAGAGAGAGAGAGAGAGAGAGAGAGAGAGAGAGAGAGAGAGAGAGAGAGAGAGAGAAAGAGAGAGAGCAATGGTGAGATAAGGGGTATAAAGAGATGCAGAAGAGAGAAAGAGAAGGAGAGTGAGAGCAGACAGTTGTGTTTGTATGTGTATAGAAAGGATGTGAGGCTAAAAAGTTTGCTTACAAACCATACAGTTTTAGGTTCAGTCTCACTGCATGGCACTTAGGGCCAACCAAAGACTTGTGAGTGATCGTGAGAGATGGAAACTGAAAGAAACTTATGCATGTGTGTGTGTGCATGTGTGTGTACGTGCACGCGCATGCATAAGTATGTGTGCATGTGTGTGTCTCTTTGCCTTGACATAACATAATAGTTTTGTAGCAAGCATCCTAGCAGCATCATTCATTTCCAGTTTTCTATGAAAACGTGTCTAGTTATGAGGAAATATTATTATCTGACAACATCGAGAGCATCTAGCCATAGAAAATCAGCCTCAATGAATTCCATCTGATCCAATGCGAGTATGGAAAAGTAGATATTATGATGATGATGATATACACACATGCATACAACACCACACTTTATGTTTTGAGTTCAAATCCCAGTGAGGTTAATTGTATTTTTCATCCTGTTCGGGTCAGGAAATAAAGGGTCAGTCCAGGGTAGAGCATTGGCAGAATTGTTAGTGCACTAGATGAGATACCTGATGATATATGAGGTTAAATCTTCCACCTAAGTTCTACCAAAAGCTGGCAGAATTGTCAGCACATTGGGTAAAATGCTTAGTGGCATTTTGTTTGTTTTTACATTCTGGTTCCGATGTCATTAGGGTCTTCCATCATTTTGGGGTCAATAAAATAAGTACCAGTTGAGTAGAGGAGTCAAATATAATTGATTTAGCCCCTACCCTGAAACTGCTGGCCTTATGCCAAAATTTGAAACCAATATTTAGGTTATTGCAAAGGGCTGACATTGAGTCCAGTGTAAAAAATGTGACTGCCTATGAATTTTCAATGAACTCACAAAAACTAATGCAGAATGAATTTCATAAGAGCAGGACAGAAGGCATTTACATTGATAACAGATGTGCTCAAAGCAAAGCTAGACAAGACCCTATGTGCTAGTCTCTTCGGCAGCACTGTTGTACTTGTGCTCTTATAATGCAAGCAAGACATAGGCTACTACAAAGAGGGAAGAAACAAAAGGCCATGAAAAGATGAATGCTTGGAATACTGTTGCAAGAATATATCCAAAATGGTGGGGGGGGGGGGGTTCACAAATGAATTGGAGAATACTCAAAACACAAATTCCTCAGGGCCAGATATGTTGTGAGGGTCACAGGCAACAGGTGAATCAATACAGTTGCAAGTTGTATTCTAGAGATTGGAAAAACCATTTGGAAGGCCTCCACAATGATGGGAAGATGATTTAGTAAACCAATTTGGGCCAAAATGGAAAAGAATGGCACAATTATTAAAGTTTGGAAGCATGTTGCGACCAGTCTCTTTTTTTGTTACAGGGATTTAAACAAACCAACACCAGTCAAGAGGTGGTGGTGGGGGAAACATAGAAACATATGCACATACATACACATAATGGGCTTCCATGCATTTACCATCTACCAAATTCATTTACAGGACATTGGTTGGCACAAGGCTAAAGTCGAAGACATTTGCCCAAAGTACTGCACAGTGATACTGAACTTGAAACAACATGGTTACAAAGTGAGCTTCTTAACTAC
>NC_068982.1:68355772-68361031 GCF_001194135.2 Octopus bimaculoides | reverse complement strand
GCAATGATGTTTGTTGACATCTCCCTTTTGATGGGAATAGAAACTTCCTTACTTGAAAAACAGCTAAAGTTTTGTAACAAGAAGGACATCTGGCTATAAAATCGATGCCTTAACATCACGTATTTGTCTAACCAAAGGATCAACAAACTTTTTAAATCACTGACGTCCTTCATGAAATCATTGATAACTCATTGATCCCCATTATGCAAATTTCATGTAAATTTTTAAAATAAAATTAGAAAGTATAATTAATAAAAAAAAATTCTTATTTAGAATCAACAATTCCTTTGTTCTTTTTTGTCACTTCTGCATTTTAATAAAAGATATTTACAGAAATTTGATGAAAATATTTGATGAAATTTTCAAACAACAGCAAGCATTATTGATACAATTGGAATATTTAACCCAATAGCATTCAGATTACTCTGTTGAATGTAATACTTATTTATTCATATTGTTTTGAATTAATCATACATTATCTTGTTGCTTTGAGATTTTGATGATGTGACTGTTTATTTTTAGAATGACATCGCAGGGTAGGTATGAGGGGCCTGATTTAGTTAGATTGAACATAAAACAAGTAGAACATTTGGGCCTGATATGACTGGTTTGAATGCTAAAGGACTAATGTGTTTGTTGAATACTAGATATTGCATTGAAGTTTGGCTGAAAATACTAGTTATTGCATTGATGTTTTCCTTAAATTACAGTGCCTTCTGGATTCAATTCTCTAATAATTCAGCATCTTTAACATTTGATATTGCATCAGGTGTTTATTGATCCCTTGGATAGCCACATAGACCTAGGTTGATTGACCACTTTCCCAACCCCTGGTCTAACTCATGTGAGCATGAAAAAAACCAAAAAAAACCCAACAAAATACTGGATGTAAAGCAAATGAATGAATGGATTTGTGTATTGGTTTGCTCATAAAGCTTAGATTTAACTGTATAGAACTAAACCAAGTGACTTAAATTCAAATCAATAATCACAGTCATTTGTTAGTATTTTCTTTTATGAGAGTTTTAAAAAGATTTATCTACAATGAAAATGCATTAGACAGACTGATCGAAGACTCTTTTCTGTATCTTCTACAAATCTCTTATCTTTCAATCAGGTTATTTATTTTGAGACAAATAGGCAGATATTCACAGCAGTTTCAGTTGAAACATTGTAAATAAATTAGGTCATTACAGAATGTTATTGCGCCCTCCCACCTAAAAACCAAAAAGAATAACCAAAAACAACCTCATTTATATAAGCTTTCTCAAGTTTTATAAAACTAATTGTTATGAGATGATTTTTTTCTTTTTGTAATAAAAATCATAAGACTTGCAAATATATTTGGATTTATTTTACTAGAGAGAGTATACCAAATGAACTCGCAAAAACATAACAAAAAATAATGAGGTAATAAGAAATGTGTCAATATATCAAGGAAAAAAACTTCACCAGTAAATCGTGTTCTAAATCATGGTAATGATATACTGATTAGTTTTACCCTACATAATACTACCCTGGGTTATCTTTACAATGCTTTCATCATAGAGTCTTTTGTGTGAATAAAAAAATGTTAAAACACTACATATTTAATAATTTATAACAATTTAAAATCTCTAATGTAATGCCGTGTGATTAATGATAAGATCTGTGTCTTTAGTGCATCAATACGATCCAATAAAACATTACATCATTTAACATAATATTGTGTGGGATTACCTATAAAGAGAATATGTTTATTTATATTACATTATTTGAGACCCAGTAACACATTGCATTATTTAGCGATAAATCAAAGTATTACTTATTACATTTAGTCAAAGGGAAGGTCACGTGCTTTGTAGAAAAGAAATAGCTAACATTTTTGGCAGAGCGTTTCCTCAGATGTCATTTTTTGCTTTCAACTGAAGTGACTGTTGCCAATACAGACTAACTATTATTGATAATAAGCAACATAAAGCTAGACATAAATCTGGGATAAGGGAAAAAGAAAATCTTTAAAATGCACACACACACATATGATCTTGAGTACACTGACACTGATAGAGGACTATTACTTATAAAGCTATAAAACATTTTATTTTTTTTACAGAGCTAAACATATAAGGTTGAAAGTATTTCAATTTGGTTTTGGTTCTATTTTTAGGATTGTTAATATTATAAAAACCATCATTCCACAAGAAATTAAATAAAGCTGCTGCTGCTGCTGCTGTCAATGATGATGATTTGTAAATGTCTTAATTGTTACATAATTTACAATTAAATGAGATGTCTTCAAAAATTTGTTCTGGCAAACATTGCAAAGATATTACCTGGGCTATATATATATATATATATATATATATATATATATATATATATATATAAATATATATGTAAAACATGGTAAATGTTTTTATTTTTCATTCCCTTCCAAATTGCTCTTAACTGTGGTTTTAGATTTTTAGTTGTTCCTTCTAGCATGTAAAGTGGCCTATTAAGGGTTACCTCTTTTTGTGTTTAAACGTACACTAATTTTATATGGAAAATATGTTGTCTATTGACTTTTTATACATGCTAGGCCACTGGTAGAAAAATTTCTAAAATTTTGCTACCCTATATTATTTTAAGAATATGACTTTAGTAATTTCTGAAGTTCGTCAACATTTTTTATTTGCTGCCGACTGAAACTGTGCTTGCACAGTGGATTTGAAAAATTATAATATATAATGATGAGACACGTGTTATTGTGTCTCTAAATTATATGTTAATATTTGGCGTACCCACTGATGAGAACTTCACCTAGCAAATTATTTTACTTGCTAATTAAAGTTCGAAACCTAGGTCTGGTTGTAAAACATGGTAAATGTTTTTATTTTTCATTCCCTTCAAAATATCTCGAGTTTTAAAAGTTGCCAAATCTTTCATCTAGAAAGTTTGTAAGGAGCTAGAGACTGAAGATGGAAACATATCACCAGTATCAAAGCATAAAAACATTCTAAATGCTCTGAAATCATCAGAATACCTGAATTTATCCAGCAAGCTCAACAGACCATTGATTACAATCTCAAAAAGTCCATGAGGTCAATTACAAAAGATCTGCACATGTCAGAAGGAACAGTCAGTAATGTTGTCCACGAAGACATCAAATATAAGTCTTATATGATGAGGAAAGGTCAGAAAAAGCAAAAGAAAATCACTACATCAGATCTAAAAGGTTCTTAAAACAAAACAAAAAGTTTACAGAAGAAATGACAGATGCTTATGTGCAGACCCTTCTAAAGTTCCAAGTGTTATGCATACAAAATTTCCTGCAACTGTCATGGTTTTAGGGGTTGTCAGTAATGAAGGACATATGATGCCTCCTTACTTCTTTCCACAAGACCTTAGAGTTAACTCTGTCGCCTACATTAAGGTCCTGGATAGACAGTGTATGCAATGGAAGGCCATATGTGTTTCAGTAAGACTCTGCATTATGACACCTGGCTCTTTTTTTTATAAACATAAATCTGTCTTCAAATATCTTACGTACTCTGTATATAAATATTTCATTTTATTTTTTTTTTGTGTATTTTATTTTTTCATTTAGTTTATATTATATTGTATTATTAAATTTTGTATACCTTGTTGTTGTTGTTGGCACTCCGTTGCTTACGACGTCGAGGGTTCCAGTTGATCCGATCAATGGAACAGCCTGCTCGTGAAATTAACGTGCAAGTGGCTGAGCACTCCACAGACACGTGTACCCTTAACGTAGTTCTCGGGGATATTTAGCATGACACAGTGTGACAAGGCTGACCCTTTGAATTACAGGTACAACAGAAACAGGAAGAAAGAGTGAGAGAAAGTTGTGGTGAAAGAGTACAGCAGGGTTCGCCACCATCCCCTACCGGAGCCTTGTGGAGCTTTAGGTGTTTTCGCTCAATAAATACTCACAACACCCGATCTGGAAATCGAAACTGCGATCCTATGACCGTGAGTTCGCTGCCCTAACCACTGGGCCATTGCGCCTCCACTCTCTCAGCAGGTAATCATGGTAAGATATAATACAACATGGTACTTACATTTATATTTAAAAAATTGTTTAGTTATTTATAATAACATTTTACAATTATAATATATTCTTTATATATACATATATTTTGTGTGTGTATATATATATATATATGCCATATTTTTATATCTTATATCCTTACATCCTTTAAGATTTTTCATAATGTTGGAATTCTTTATATAATTATATTTTTTAAATAAGTTTATCCATTATAGAACCAATTATTTCATTTTTTTGCTTTTGATCCTTGGTTTTCAGTCAATAAAAAAAATGTGTACCTCTTTCTCAGATGAAACCTGAATATAATTTGGGCTCATTGTTTGAATGGTTTTATCATGACCACCTTAAAGTTTGTTAGAATGAAGTATTATGAAACTTCTATTTTATATAAAAGTAATCTACTTTTTTTAGGACTTAAATTGTTTTATATATCCTTCTTATCTTGCTTGGTCCTTATATCCCTTTCTAAATTTTAAAATTATACATCTTATTATACAAAATGTAAAAATATAATTATAAATTTTGCTAAACTTTGGTTATATTTTTTTCCCCCCAGTACCCTTAATGCCCATTTAGATCTCATTGTGACATCCTTTGTTTTCTATTTAGGCCCCTTTAACTGATAATAACAAAATAGTTTATGTCACCCCTACCCTCCCTCCATCTGAGCCTCTACTACTATCATACTGACTTCTCTGGAGATTTGTTTCTTTATGTGGTCATAGGGAATTTATAGCCATAGTAAATTAGAGTTTGGGAGAGTATCTGACAGTAATTAATTTATTATCAGCAGCTAGAACTTAACTGTCAATTCCTAGTGGTTTTAATTCTTAGTGGACATATTATACTAGCTGCATTAGATCTTTTGATAGTGATAAGGAGATAGATAAAAATTGTAGCTATATTACCTTCTCATGACCCCCATCATTATTTTCTTCTGCCACTCCAAATTATAGTTGGGCTATTTTCTCCCTGAGTTCATTCTGCTACAACAATAGCAGCATGTAATTCTTTCATTCTCTAGTTCTGATGAAATATTTACTAAAAATCATAATGGAGTATCCTGCATGTTGAAAACCTATATTATGCATCTGAAGATGGTGGTGTATTTCAAATTGATGTAATCCTTGCATTGTTCGATTAAATGGAGCCAGCTGAAATAGCCATAATGCACTAATACCATGACATCCTTGTTACTTATTTGCTATATATATATTTGCTATATA
>NC_068982.1:68345429-68355069 GCF_001194135.2 Octopus bimaculoides | reverse complement strand
AGATAGATAGATAGATAGATAGATAGACAGAGAGATAGATAGATAGATAGAAAGATAGAGTCACGTAAGAATAATAAAGTAGACTTACTTGCAAAAAAGGACATGTGCGTTCAATAATGTAATAATACAAAGAATATATATACATGTATACACACATATATGTACATACTTACATCTACATGTGTATATATATGCATATCAGGGTACAGGACGTTAGAACAATGAACTACAGACAACGGAACGAACACATAGGAAAACGGAAAGCCACTTGGAATATCCCTTCATCAGCTGTCTCTATTCTAACTAGACGTTTCGAAGATAAGACAGAACGTACTCTAGAATAGTCTCTTCCTACACACACGCACACATATTTATTAAATAAAAACTCCCAGTGCACTCTAAAGTGGTTGGCATTAGGAAGGAATTTGACACTTCATGAAACATGTTGCCACTGTGCAGGGGGGGGGGCACTGTCCTATGCTCACTTACATTCTCTCTGCCCAGTCACCCCCCACCTTTCATCCACTAATACCCATCACTTCACTATTACTTGAGAACAGAATAGGTGCATACCACACCCCTCTGTTTTCTTTACCTCCTTCTCCACCCTGAACAACTTCCATTTCTCATTATCTTCTCCCCACCTACTGGCTCCACCAACCATCTCCTTTCTGTGCCTTTACTCTCCTGTTTTGGTCTCCATCTTATCTGCCATCACCCTCAATGCCCTCACATACCTACCACATTCCCTGCCCTTAAGCCTCTCTTATATTTCGCTTTATCATTTACCTCAGTCACCTCTACCCTGCTCACCCAGTCCAAGTTTCTGTATCACCTCCACCAATGCCCCCCCCCCCGAACATGTCCCAACACGTTTGCCACTATCTATCTCATTATTGCTCTCTTCATCTTACTCGCTCATTCACCCACTCTCTTTATCTTAGTCTCTAACCCACCTCTCTTTTTCAACTGGAGCATTCATAGACCTACTTTACAGCAGGACACCTAGCCACACCTCTCTATATCTCTAATTTCTCATCAACTGGCACAAAGCTGTCCTTTTATCTCCTGAAAATAAACCCGTGTCCCTTTCCTTAATGACATATCAACTTTGGAGAATTCTTGAGATGACCTCTCCTTCTGAAGTGGAGCTAAACTTAATTGTGATTTGGTAATTAACCCTTTAGCATTCTGATTGCTCTATCAAATGTAATATTTATTCATTCACATTGCTTTGAATTAATCATGAATTGTCTTGTAGCATCTAAGTTTTGATGATGTGGTTGTTTAATTTTAGAATGACACTGTAGGATAGGTGTGAGAGGTAAGATCTGGCCAGTTTGAACATAAAGCAAGCAGAATATTTTGGCTGGATATGGTTGGTTTAAATACTAAAGGCTTAAGGCACATCCTCTGGAGTTGGAGATAATTTTAATAAACCAAGAACTTATGTTGTGGTATTTGATATACATATATTTGCCTATGTTGTTCAAATACATGCCACTGACCATTCTGAGTTATTTCTCTTAGCCCAATTTTTGTTTAAGTTTTAATTCAGATAACTTTTTAAAGTGATCTAAAGATACAAGTGCTCTATGATACAAACAGGAAGTGTGTATCATAGAACTAGGTATGGTCTCAAGCAGGATGGTATTAAAAGGGTTGTTACTAAGAGTTGTTATAACAATAAATGTGACCTACTTCAAAATGCTTTCCTGTGTGACCTTATGTTTTACACACCTGCAGATCCATGGAGTGAGATGATGCTTGGTGAAAATAAAAATTATGTGCCTGAAGAACTACAAACAATTGCTGATAATATCTAATGAAAAAATATCCCATTTTCCTTTTTTCCATCACTACTTGTTTTATGTTCATTTTTTCTTTTGGGTTAGATGTATACATCATCGAGGCATTGTTATACAGCTGAATGCCCTTCCTGTCATTAAGCCATACCAGCTTTTCAAGTATGGGATCTTCTATTTCTCATGTCTTTAAAGGCATGAAGTAGCTGCATGGTTTCTTGAAAGAAGTGACAATAACAACAATAACATTGTTCATAATGAGAGGTTCTCATAAAATGCAAATGTAAGCCAAAAAACCAACATGCACACATACACAAAGGGCTTCTATCATCCCTCATCTACCAAATTCTCTTACAAGGCTTTGGTCATCCTGTGGTATAGTAGGAAACACTTGTCCACGTTGCTGTGCTGTGCAGTGGGACTCAACCCCAAATCATGTGGTTGGAAATCAAACTTTTTAACCGCACAGCCACATCAGCATCTACGAGCACCTTTTTTATTATCCTTTTCTTGTTTCAGTCATTGGACTGTAACCATGTCAGGGTACTGCTTTGAAAGCCTTTAGTCAGGCACATTGACACACCTAGTATTTTTTTTCCCAAGTCTGGTGCTCATTATATCAGTCTCTTTCACCAAAGGGCTAAATCATGGGGATGCAACCACACTAGTAACGGTTGTCAAGCAGTGGGGCGTAGGTGTCAGATACAAACACACACACACACAGAACAAGCTTATTTCAGTTTCCACCTACCAAATCTTCCTACAAGGCTTTGGTTGGCCAGGGGTTATAGTAGTAAACATTTGCCCAAGTGCTGTGCAGTGAGACTGAAACTGAAACACGTGAAGGGAAAGTGAGCATCTTAACCACACAGCCATACTGGTACCTAGGAGCATATTTAGACTGTCAATATTTGTAGCTTAATCTTCATGTAATATGAAGAAGATAAATCTCAAATTTGAATACATATGCATTTAATAGTGATGTAATACAATACGATTCAGTATACAAGGGCATAATGAAATGTAATATGGCACTGAAATACTTATACAGTTCAAAATGCGCTGCTTCCATGTCTGTTGTTGTTCTCATTAGAAAAGACACCCCGCCCCCAACCCACACCCACATCATGTCTGAATATATCATATAGCTGGCTGAATCTTAATAAGTGCAGATTTACTTCACTCATATTTAAAGATAATTAAATTGGCTTTTAAGTGGAAGCTTAAGCTAACACTCGGAAAGCAAAATAAGAAAAATAAACCAAAAGTAACAAAATCTATAAAAGAAAAACAAGCAAATTATTCTATTCACTTTCAATCTTTTAAGCAGTTCTTTAATTGTATCAACTGATCTCGATGCAGATATTGTAAAGCAATAAAATTAATAGAAATTGTTTTGGGCCACTGTCAATGGATGGCTTTTGTTAATCAATCAAAACAATAGAATAAAAACTGTAAGTGATTGGAGAGAAAACAAATATTTCTTCCTTTTTTTTCTGTTTTGTTTTCCTTTTTAAAGAAATGGTGTTTCTATTTACATTTATTAGGCTCAGACATGGCAGTGTGGTTAAGAAGTTTGCTTTGCAGCCATATAGTTTCAAGTTCAATTTCAAGGTGTGGCTTGAGCATATCTGTTTCTACTACAGTCTCAGATTAACTAAAGCTTTGTTAGTGAATTTGATAGATGGAAAAAAGAAGCTTGTTGTACATCGTTACCACATAACATATAAAATATAAACACACACACACACACATCATTTAGCAATTAGTAATTTGAAACTAGTGATTTCTTGTGATAAGATACATAGAAATTATATTTACAGCAGACAACTGAAGGGAAAACAAATACTATTCATCATATCAATTTTGAATAATCATTAGTCAGGTATAGGATACTTGCCTCATTGAATAAATTTATAGAAATAAATTTATGGTGTGGATGACATGTTAAATGATGATGATGATAACATGTCTGATGAGCATGAAAACATTTTACACTAACAAACACTTACAAAGCCTACAATAGTGCTTTCAGGAGGAAGTTTGTCAGGCTGAAATTAGTAGCCAAAATCTATCTCAAATCACACCCTACTATCTTGAAAACAGATAGTAGTGACTAGTGACTAAGACCTTTGGCAATGTACTCTGCTTAAGAGGACCCATCAAGCCAAATGCACTCATGTTGGTGGCACGTAAAAAAAAAATCAACGTTTGAATGTTGGGCCTGACAGAGGCAAAGTGGCTGAGTTCCTTTCAAGCATTAGGCCTCATGGAGGCAAAGTGGCTGAGTTCCTTTCGAGTGTTGGGCCGCACGGAGGTAAGGTGGTTGAGTTCCTTTCGAGCGAGCCTCACGGAGGTGAGACGGCTGACTTCCTTTCAAGCATTGGACTTCATGGAGGCAAAGTGGCTGAGTTCCTTTCAAGTGTTGGGCCTCATGGAGGCAATGACCAAGACCTTTGGCATTATGTTGTGCTTGAGAAGAAGATCCATCAAGCCAAGCAAAATTGCAGTTGTGGTAGATACCAGTGTCATGCAAATGGGACCCGTGCTGGTGGCACGTAAAAGCACTCATTACACTCTCGGAGTGGTTGGTGTTAGGAAAGGCATCCAACCATAGAAAACCATGCCAAGTCAAACTGGATCCTGGTGCAGCCTTCCAGTATGCCAGCCCAGTGAAACTGTCCAACCCATGCCAGCATGGACAACGGACGTTAAATGATGACGATGAAATATATACATATGATGGGCTTCTTTCAGTTTCTGTCTACCAAATTCGCTCATGAGGCTTCAGCTGACCAGAGGCTATAGTAGAAGACACTCTTTAAAGTATAGAGTTGAATTTTGTGTAGCCACCTGTTGGCAACTTTTCTCCCCCACCTGTTTTGTAGGGGGTATTACCTAATTTTCTGGATTCTTTGATTCTTTTCACAGCTATACTCCGCTCGAAATTTGCATTCGTTTGTGTATGAAAAAAGAAGGGAGTAGGGCTTGTTTGTAGTTTGTAGAGAAAACGTTAAACGTCCCCCCCCCACTTAAAGACATGAAGAACTATCAAAGAAGGTGAATAAGTACTGAGGTGGGGAAAAAAGAGAGAACTAACAGTCAATTGTTATAGAACTCCCAGAATAAAAACAAACACCTGAAAAACTTTCCCTCTATTTATTACTAAATGTCTTTCCCTCTATTTATTACTAAATGTCTTTCCCTCTTCTTCATTGTTAAAAGTAAAGAAGCTAGAAAAGATCGATCGTATTTCAGTCTAATTGTCATTGTACATGACTAAGGCTTTCCTTTCTTTGTCTCTATCGCTTCACTCCTTTCTCTCCAGTTAAGAGAGTGAAGGTGTGTTGCTCAGTGGTTAGGGGTATTCGGCAAATGATCGTAAAGTCATGAGTACGATTCCCTGCAGTGCGCTGTGTTCTTGAGCAAGGTACTCTTCTTCACCTTGCTGCAGTCCACTCAGCTGGCAAAAATGAGTTGTAGCTGTAATTCAAAGGGGCTGGCCTTGTCACATTCAGTGTGAGGCTGAATCTCCTTGAGAACTACGTTATGGTGTGCATGTCTGTGGAGTGCTCAGTCACTTGTGTGTTAATTTTACGAGCAGACTGTTCCATTTATCTATGTATCAACTTTTCTTTCCATCTATGTATCTATTTTCCTTGCGATGTAATAAACATTTTAAAACACAAAATGAACGTTGTTACCGCTCACTGTCTCTTTCACTCTATCTCTTACTTCCTCTCTCTCACTTTGCCACTCACTTCTTTGTTTGAAGTAAGCATGACACACACCACAGGTACGTACATACAAAAAGAACAAGTTGGTGTATTAATATTATTGATAATAACAGTTTCAAATTCTGGCACAAGTCCAGCAATTTCAGGAGAGTGGGTAAGTTAATTACATCAACCCAAATACTCAACTGGTACTTATTTTATCAACCCTGAAAAGGATGAAAGCTGACCTCAGCAGAATTTAAATTCAGAACATAATAATAAATGAAATGCTGATAAGCATTTTTCTTGGCATGCTAACCATTCAGCATATAATAGATTACATAAAATAAAACACAGTGTGCTTGAAGCTAGTCAAGCTGAATGAGGGAAACTCTAAACAGAGTAGGAGTGAGAGACAGTAGCATTACATGCAGGTGAGCTGGAGTGAGAAGCTTTGTTCTGAAGTCGCTACTATATTAATAAAAATAAAACTGTAATTTTTTTTATCATAAATTATATTTATTATCAAATTATATTTATATTATCAATTTCTCACAGATACATATTATATATATATATAAATATATATATATATATATATATATGGATGAACGTATATACATACATGTACATATATATGCATATACTCATATATTGTTTATATATATATATATATATATATATATATATATATATATATGATATTAAATATCAAACTCTCTTGTTTTCAAAAATATTACTGTTCACATGACATTTATGAATTATATATATATATATATATATATATATATATATACACACATACATATTTAAATATATATACACATATACATATATATGTATGTATAATATAAATTATACATATATACATGTATAAATTATATATACATATATATATGTATAAATTATACATACATATATACATGTATAAATTATACATACATATATACACGTATAAATTATACATACATATATACATGAATAAATTATACATACATATATACATGTATAAATTATACATACATATATACATGTATAAATTATACATACATATATACATGTATAAATATACATACACGTGTATTAATATACATACATATGCATATAAATATAGCAGGCAATAACAGAGGAATTTATGACAGGCTGCCCCTGGGAGCTTCTCTATGTTGATGACCTTGTTCTTATAGCTGAATCACTACCAGAACTACGGAAGAAGTTTCAGGTGTGGAAGCAAGGTCTAGAATCAAAGGGCCTTAGAGTTAACCTAGCAAAGACCAAAGTCATAGTAAATAGGAAGGCAGACAAATTATAAATCTCTTCAGGTAGATAGCCCTGCTTGATCTGCAGAACATGTGTAGATAGAAACTCCATAAGATGTACCCAGTGTAAGCTATGGACACATAAGAGGTGATATAACATCAGAGGAAGGTTAACAGGGAAAATAGCTTTTGTGTGTGGAAAATGTACAGGGGCAATAAACACTGAGAATGTACATAAAATATACTCCATTAACTGCCAGAGCAGTAAGCTAGAGGTAGTAGATAGCTTCCAGTGTCTAGGTGACCAATTTAGTAGTGGAGATGGATGCTCTGAGAGCGTAGGTGTGAGAATAAGAATAGGCTGGGCAAAATTCAGAGAACTTGTACCTTCGCTGGCAACAAAGGGCCTCAGAGTGAAAGGCAGATTGTATGATGCTTGTGTGTGAACAACTATGCTACATGGCAGTGAAACATGGGCTGTGACAGCTGAGGACATGTGGAGGCTTGAAAGAAATGATACCAGTATGCTTTGCTGTTTGTGCAACATCAGTGTGCATGTTCAACAGAGTGTAAGCATCTTGAGAGAAAAGTTGGGTATAAGAAGCATCAGATATGGTGTGCAAGAGAGATAACTGCACTGGTATGGTCATGTAATGCATATGGACGAGGACACTTGTGTAAAGAAGTGCTGATCTGTAACTCTGGAGGAAACCTGTGGTAGAGATAGACTCAGGAAGGCATGGGACAAGGTGGTGAAGCATGATCTTTGAACTTTGAGCCTCATAGAGTCAATGACTAGTGACTGAGACCTTTGGCGATATTCTGTGCTTGAAGAGGCCCGTCAAGCCAAGTGAAATCGTAGTCGTAGCCAATGCTGGTGTCATGTAACTGGCACCCATGCTGGTAGCATGTAAAAAGCACCTTTCGAGTGTTGGGCCTCACAGAGGCAAAGTGGCTGATGCTGGTGGCACCTGAAATGCTTCTTTTGAGTGTTGGACCTCATGAAGACAATGACAAATGGCCAAAACCTTTGGCATTTTGTTGTGTTTGAGAAGAAGATTCATCAAGCCAAGTAAAATCGCAGTCATGGTAGATACTGGTGTACACAAATAGCACCTGTGCTGGTGGCACATAAAAACACCCATTACACTCTTGGAATGGTTGGCATTAGGAAGGGCATTCATCTGTGGAAACTATGGCAAATCAGATTGGAGTCTGGTGCAGCCTTCCAGTTTGCCAGCCTTGGTCAAACTGTCCAACCCATGCCAGCATGGACAATGGACGTTAAATGATGATGATGATGATAAACGCATATAAATATACATACACACACATAGATATACATATATACGCATATAAATATACATACATATATGTATATAAATATAGGTGTATATAAATACAGGTGTATATATATATATATATATATATATCACACATACACACACATATATATATATACATATGTATACAAGTGTATATATGTATATTCATATACACATATATGTGCATGTGTTTGTTTTACTGTCCCCTTCCCTTGACGTCCGGCAACAGTTGTAAGCAAGTGTCACTGTCATGCAAGAGATGCTTTTTGTTTCCAATCTTTCATGTAACCATGTCTGAGCATGGTGAAATATAACCTTTCTTAGAAAGAGGGAATGGCAGCTCCATGTGATCATGGAAAAATGGATGTTTCATATATTACATGGATGATAATATTTTAAATCAAAATATTACAACTGCATCTGATTGTTCAAGCGCTTGAATTCTGTTTAGGTACATGTATTAAGCTGCTTGCTGACATTTATAAATAGTTTCTCTCATTGTTTTTGATGCACCATTTGCTATCAATAAAACTGTCAGCATTTTTGATGACATGGGTATACTGTTGATACTAGTAATGATAATAAAAATTGACATGGAAAACTTCAAAAGATTATCTTTGTCTGAAGTACTCTTATGACTGCTTTTAAACAAGTGAAAAGAAGCCACTTTCAGATATATTTTTGTTGAATTATCTCAAGTCACAAGTGTAATCATTGTGATGCCCATGTGATAATATATTTACATTATGCAGTACAACAAAATTATAATTTAAAAACAAAAACAAAAAAAAAAACTTTAAAAAAAATCAAGTGAAAAAAAGACAAAATGAAAATGGTTCTACATGGATTTTGAAGTAGTTAATGCATTGACTAGTTTATCTTTGTCCTTATTTCATTTGAATTTATCTAATATATGTATCTAATATATACTGCTACAACAGTGCATAAAATTCTTCAAATGCCATTTAGCTAATTGTTAAAATGTATGAAATTGCATTGCTATTTAAAAGAAACATAGGTTGTAGATTACAATGGTGATTTATTCTGTACATTTATGTACAATTAAATCAATTCACTGCAGTATATGTATGTATCCTTATCATCATCATCATTTAACATCTGATTTCCATGCTGGTATGGGTTGGACAGATTGACAGGAGCTGGCTAGGTGGAAGACTGCACCAGGTTTCAGTGTCTGTTTTGGCATAGTTTTTACGGCTGGATGCCCTTCTGAACCCCACCCCTACTGTGCGCACGTATGTGTATATGTATGTATGTGTGGCACATAAAAAGCATCATTTGAGCGTGGTTGATGCCAGTACTGCTTGACTGGCCCTCATGCCAGTGGCACATAAAAAGTAGCCACTACACTCTTGGAGTGGTTGGTGTTAGGAAGGGCATCCAGCCGAAGAAGCCTTGCCAGATCAGATTGGAGCCTGGTCCAACCCATGCCAGCACGAAAAGCAGATGTTAAACAGCAATGATGATGATAATGATGATGGTGTGTGTGTGTGTGTGTGTGTGTGTGTGTGTGT
>NC_068982.1:68317148-68345054 GCF_001194135.2 Octopus bimaculoides | reverse complement strand
TATATTAAGCAGTAATGACATATTTCTGTCTCCCATATACAATATATCCTATAGTTCAACAGGTAAAGACTAGAGGAAAAAAGTTAATTAGTCATAAATGGTAAAATGACATGCTCCAAATTTTAATTTCTTCTTTTTGCTTTCAGATTATTCAACAACATCAACATGGCAGATTTGAATGTGACAGAGAAAATAAAAAGCACACTATGCTCATGGCTTAAGCTGTCAACCACACAAATTGGAGTTTGGCAGCTTCTTGAATGTGGCTGGATCCTCTAGCATAGGTATGCTATCTGTGGCCAAGAAAAAGAAACATTCTCAGCAGTCATTAGGGACAGCCAAGTTCATGTAGCAAGTCTAGGGTATCATCAGTGATCACTCCAGCAGGTTAATGAAGACCCTTGTTGAGTGGTGAGGTGTGATATTGATATCATGTACAAGTCCTGTATGAAAAAAGAGGCAGCAGTTTGTATCAGGTAAGATCTGAGAAAACCATGTGGTCATGTGATCCCCACATCATCTGATCTCCTAGTTGTACTCTTTTGAATCCCATTGGACAGCTGCATCTAAGGTATTGTCAGGGGTGCTGTCCAGCAGCACCATGTTGACAAAAACTTGTTGGAAACTGCCACTACAAGTATATTGGATCACATGGATAGGATCCACTTGATCCTAGTATGTAGTGGCTTCTGTGATTACAAGGGAGCTGTCAATGGAGCTAAGAGCAAATTTGTAAGAGCAATCTTACATTTTTGCCAGAGACAACTCAGGGTTGAGAGGACCTTTTAGGTTTTGCCAAAGGCCATGAGAAACTCTCTTGGTGTTGGTGTTATAACAAAAATGCACCTAATACATGCTGTAAAGTGGTTGGTGTTAAGAAAGGCATCCAGCTGCAGAAACCATTCAAAGTAGATATTGGAGTAAAATGCTGTCAGTTCTCCAGCCTATCAGTTTCTGCCAAACCAGCCAACCCATGCTAGCATGGAAAGCAGATGTAAAATGATGATGATGATGATGATGATGAATTGAAAATCTAAATTTAACACAAATTTGAACCAATGTAATGAGCTGATGGACATAAACTATCGAGAGTGGTTTTCAACACAAGCCAAACTTTCAGAGAGTCACTACATGGTTGCTTGATATGTTAGAAATAACACCTAACTCTCTCTCCTTTTCCTTTCTCTCTCTCTCACATCATACTCTACCACCTTTAAAAATAAGGACATATTGAATAATGTAGCTTTGGGATAAACAGTCTTAAGAGATGGGATGATCATGGCTGGAAGGCTTTTCCTCATAAGCCTACTTGCCCAAAGCCAATTTGGGGCTAAGCAAAACAACATGAAAGCATAGCTTCTTGGACACTAAAACAGTTCACAGTAACATTTATTGTAGTTAGTATAATGTCAGTTTAGTTACATAACCAGTCTCCATTGTGTATGACAACACAACTAAGTGAAAGGATGAAGTGATGCATCATTAAATATTTAACAAGAGCCAAAGCTAAATCTCAAGAGGTGAGGACCTTGTCTGCACTCATACTGCTATAATTTCTCTTGCTTACATTCCTATGTTAATTAACATGAAGAGATTTTTACCTTATAAAGTGAGACAAAGTGAGGCGCAGGTGTGGCTGTGTGCTAAGAAGGTTGCTTCCCAACTGCATCGTTCCTGGTTCAGTCCCACTGCGTGACACCTTAGGTAAGTGTCTTCTACTATAGCCTTGGGTTGGCCAAAGCCTTGAGAGTGACTTTGGTAGACAAAAACTGTAAAAAGCCCACATATATGTATAGATTTATACATGTGTGTCTTAGTAGCTGTGTTTGTCCTACCTTCACCCCTTGACAGCCAGTGTTGGTGTGTTTATGTCCCTGTAGCATAGCAGTTCAGCAAAAGACACTGATAAAATAAGTATTAGGCTTACAAAGAATAAGTCTTGGGGTTGATTTGTTTGACTAAAAAACCCTTTAAGGTGGTGCTCTAGCATGGCCACAGTCAAATGACTGAAACAAGTAAAAGAATAAAAGAAGAAATTGTATAAGATTACACATGAGCTGAGACAAATCCACTCATATCCATAGAGTACAAAGGTTGCTCACTTAGCCCAGAACCTTTAACTACTAAACCACTTTCATCTATACACTTGAAATAGATCACACTCACTTTATGGTCAAGCATGCAGACGCAAGCTATAACAAATCTGAACACAAAGGAAGCTTTCCCCACCCTCCTGCAAACAAAAAAAAAAAAAAAGAGAAAAAAGCCAACAATCGAATCACCTTTGTGTCTAGTGAAATGCAACTTTACAGTTGATAAAAATCTTCACAAACTTAAGGACACAGTAATTGTGTCAAGGCTGACAGGAAGCGGTCCAGCTTCCTAGGGCTAAACGGCAGTAGTGTGTTCCCTTATTGGGATTGTCACATTAAGTTGACAATATACTACAAAAATCTTAATGTTTATTTGAAAAGGTACTTTTAACTGAACACATACACATGTGCATGGAGAGAGAGAAAGCTAATAGACACAGACAGACAGACACACACATTTATATATAATATAATATGATATAATATAATATAATATAATATAATATAATATAATACAATACAACCTTATCAGCAGTTTTACAAACTAACAGAAAAGAAATACTCAACTTAGCAACAAGTGACTGTAAAACATATCTTTTAACTTAGCGTTCTGATATCTGTTCACAAATTCAAAGAAATTTGTGTATGAGGGGCAGCCATGTCCTCTAATATTGCTGGTAAGGGCACTTTTTTATTCTGACGATGGTCCTTGAACAAAACTTGTTTAAATTTGCAAACTTTAACTGATTCTTATCAATAGAGACTTCGATAGTTTCCTTGTGCTCTAGGTCTTATATCCACTGAACTCTGGTCAGTTTTGACCATTCAATTCCCTGTAGTTAACTGCAATTGCAACAAACTTGTTTGGTTTTGTAGGGCTGGATTTAAACATAAACTAAATCTTATAAGCCAGATGGGGGTGGTTATTATTCCAAAAACTCTATTCATAATACAGGTAAAAGTAAATGGATAAAAGGGTCAAAATATAATACATCTTTATTAACAGTTAAGAAAGGAAAGAATATGAGGTGTTAGCAAAGTTTTGTATGCAGAGATGTGCAGCAAAAACTCGTCCAGGTGGTAGATATATTCAGTCCTATCAAGTGGTGGTGATGATGTGAAGGTGATGTAGTGTGAGTAATGGGGTGGTGACTATGATATAGTAGTGGTGATGGTGGTCATGAAGACAATGAAACACTATTGAGCATAAAAAAGAGCATTAAATGCATGTCTGGTGAGAATATAAAAGTAATAATAATGAATTTAATAACAACAACACCGACAATAATAGTAATAACAATAGGTAACCACCCGAGTGGAAAGTATGCTGATAAATATGGAATTTAGAAATGCAAGGAATCTAAAAAACGTATTGAAGGAATGAGAAGTTACCATTGTCTGAAAACTATGGAACAACAAGATATAGACAATACCATGGCTAGAGACAAAAATATAACAAAAATACTGCAATTCACAGTTCTAATGAGGTTTTATTTTGAACATATAAGTGCTGCATAGCAACTAAATATTGATGTGACGAGTAAAACAAATGAGTTTAGTTCTTGTTTCGTAACTAATTTATAGTAATACTAGGCAGTTATTCATATATCAAGTAGTTTAGGATGAGAAACAGGATCATCATCATCATAATTTAATGAACACTTTTCCATGCTTATATGAGTCAGATGAAATTTGTCAAAGCAGATTTTCTATGGTTGGATACCTGTTTCATTACCAAAACTCATCTCTTTCCAAGCAAGGTAATATTTCCCTCATAGATAGACATGATTTTCTCAGAAGACTTACTTGTATGATAATGATGCTCATTTACAGCCATCATGTGATGTTTAAATAAGGGTACACACACACACATGACATATGATAAAATTCTTTCAGTTTACCAACCAAATTCACTCACACTCACAAGGCTTTGATTGGCCCAGAACTGTAGTAGGAAACACTTGCCCAAGGTTTCATGCAGTGTGATTGAACCTAAGACCACATGGTTGGGAAGCAAGCTTCTTAATGACACAGCTACGGCTGTACCTATAAAATGTGTTTGTGTGTGTGTATGATGCATATAAAAATGGAGCTCCAAGATCACTTGAAGGCATCTATATTAGGCTTGTTATGAGGTTTTAAAACATCTCATGATGTGGGCACAAGAGGGGATTTATGGATACATTCTACCTCTCTACTATTACTGCCCAAGGCAGGGTATGCTTTACTGGTTGCTGCTATCATGCTAAGCAACAGGCAATATCAGATGTTATATTTTGTAAACTTGTGCACTTAAAGAAAAGACGAAGATCACTCAACTACATTGATGTTATTAGCATAGACACACAGCATGAAATTGAAGAACTATTAAATCTAATGGGGACAGAGATTTCTGGTGTGACATTGTAAAAAGAAACCTAGTTGCAGCCACTTGAAGAAGAATAAAAGTATATATCTAATGATGAGATTAACTGAAGGTGCTAAGTCTCTTACAATGAGTCTCCATGAAGCTTGATGTTTGTTTATATTTGGCACCAAAGTGATTAAAGAAATAAACTTCAGATAATTTATTCAAGAACTACAAGACTTCATCCAAAGGGCTGGTGCCTGAATTGTCACTTTGAAGTATAATGAAATGAAAAACATATCTATTCATGTATAGGATGTTAATGCTATTGTATTTAACTTTGCCCAGAAAAATTTGGTACCTATCATCTAACTAGATAAGTTGTGTTCAAGGGTGTGATATAATTAAATATTACACTCTTCAACAGTAGTTTATATGTCCTCTGAATGCAGTAGTCTATATGTGCTCTGCATGTGTATAATATTTCATTTTTGTATTTGGTTTGCAAGATACTTGGCGTGAACTTGTGTGTTGAAACATATTTTGTTGTATCATGGGAAGGTCATTATACCAGCAATAAATACATGCACTGGTCCTGTTTCACTTCTTTTATTATTAGTGCCAACTGATTAACTGTTTAACCAATTAACTAACCGATTGCTTGATTAATCATTTGGTCAATTAATCAATTAGCTGGGTTTGTCAAAGTCCATTTGTCATCATTCACAACCTCATCAATGACATATGCTCTCCGGACCTAAGGCAAACCTGGAGTAGAGATTATTTCTTTGAAGAAGACACAAATGGAGACAAAAAGAACTTTGACAAAGTGAGCTGACTGATTGATTGACCAAACAATTGCTTAGTTAATTGGTTAAATAGTTAACCAAGCAAAATTAGAGAAGTGAAAATAAAGCATATGTGTTTATTATTTGCATAATGACCCTCCTGAGATACAACAGTACACCTAATCAATGTTAAATTAGAAAGAGATAAAAATGTTGAAAGAAAGCCAAAATATATATTTCTCTTTTCGTTTAAGATGCCAGGAATGATATAACAATCTATGGTATAAAAACAAAAATCACATACCACTATTGGATGAAGTTTCTGTTATAGCTGAGAAAAAACAATATAGCAGAAGTTAAGGAAAATCAGAATCCAATAATTAAGTTGAGCACAATATAATTACCATTACTAGAATGCTTTTAAATATATCCAAATCTATAATGTAATTGTTCTACAGCATTGTGGTATCATAAAAAATGCAATTCTGAGCTACGAATATTTATGAGGTTATAATATATTTTGCTTTAAATGGTATATCTAATGTAAACTTGATAAATCAGTGTATCAAAGAAAGCTGGTCTAGCTTAGTTAGGACTGGCTTTAAATAACTGCCAGATTCATTAATTAAAAATCAGTCTAATACATTCCAGTCAATAATCCAGGTTTGTTTTCTACTTGAACCATTTCACTTATACCATTAATTATTTTAAAACATTTTTGTTCTAATCAAGGCTTGATGAAACTGTAACATAAAAGACTACAAAAAAGTAAAAGAAGGGACCTACCAATTCAAAAAATGTCCATTGACAGAAAGCTGAACAGAAGTGAATATCATAGACTAAAGGAAAACAAAATGGTGATAATGAGTTCCAGAGAGCAGTAGCTTGTGGAAAGAAGCTATAAGAATAAAAGGATTCAAGATTAACAGGAAGCTCAACAGAGAAACAATGTACTTAGAAAGAGAAGTGAGTGACATGTTTAACCCTTTAGTATTCTGTCAAATTTAATGCTTATTTATTCATGCTGTTTTGGAATTAATCATGTCTCATCTCATAGCTTTGAGATTTTGATGATGTGATTGTATATTTTCAGAATGACATTGTAGGGTAGGTGTGAGAGGCCAGGTCTGGCCAGTTTGAACATAAAACTGGTATAGTATTTGGATTGGATATGATCTGTTAAAAGTTAAACAATTAAAAGACTTACAGTTCTATATTTAAGAGATGAGGAATTGTGTACATTATTTACATTTGATGGATATTTGTCCTCATCTTGTTTGTTGTAAACACAATGTTTCAGCTGATATACCCTCCAGCCTTCATCAGGTGTCTCAGGAAAATTTTGAACCTGGGTTCCCATTCCTAAGTTATTTTCGATGTTATTATTATTATTCTTATTCTTCAGGTCACTGCCTAGAATAGAACTCGGAATCTTGGGGTTAGTAGCCTGCACTCTTAACCACTATGCCATATGCCCATGGGCAAATATGGAGTGAATTTTAGGGCTTATAAATCTAATATTTTCCTATCCTTCCTTAATACCGGTTCCCATATGCTACTCATATCTGCACTCAGTCTGCTTAGGAGGTTGTTGTGTCCTAGCATATGTGCTGCTTCTTTTAGTTTTCATATTTTCCAGGCAGTGACCTGAATAATAATAACATCGAAAAATACCTTAGGAGTGAGAACCCAGGTTTGAAATTTCTCCAAGACACCTGATGAAGGCTGGAGGGTATATCAGCTGAAACGTTGTGTTAACAACAAACAAGATGAGGACAAATATCCGTCAAATGTAAATAATAAGTTAAAAGTCTTGACAGAAAGTACTAGATCAGAAAATTCATCAGTGCAATGAACATGGAAATACTTACAGAAAAGACACAACAATGATACATTTTGACAAAGAGCCAAAAATTCCAACATAGTAGTAAGAAGGGACCTGCAATTTTTTGTTCCTCCTTCTGATATATATTGTGTTTTTAACACAGTACACTTATAAGAGATTTATCTTAGACAAAAACTGCAGTATCTTGCCTGTCAACAGTGAATATATTTTAAACATGATACATATATAATATATATATATATATATATCGTTTAAGATGTGAGAGCTATCTTCCACTTATGCCAATTGATATTCAGTTTATAGTAATTAAAAGGAAACCCATTACTACTGCACTGTAAAACAAACAAAGAACTGCATCAATAACATTGAAAGATACTTATTTTCTTTCTTTTACACATGAACCCGAAAGGAATATCTACAAGCTATAGCAAAAGAGCAAGGAGCTTTTCTCAACTAAAATCATTAGCAAACACTACTGCACCACACACGGGAGAATAAAGCACAACAAACTAACCCATAGCTAATAAACATTATTTAACACCAATCAACTCTGATTGGATAATGTTACCTTCAAAATCAATATATTTGTCCTGTTGTTCAACTAGTATTCTAACAATTTTGCTCTAGAACACTCCATTATGGAAATTGTAGGTAACCTGATTCAAACAACATTAACAATGCTAACAACATGTATAATAAAAGCAGATTAAATAAACTTGCTAGCACCATTGGTCTTTGGGCTGCCAATCAATGAGAGGAGCAAAAATAGTTTATACTTCCTTAAAAGAAGCAGATAAACAAACATATTTGAAAGCATTTCTTCCAGATAAAGGTTTAATTAGTTTAAAATGCTATTATCACATGGAAGTAGAGTCATTGAAGTGCTAGTGAGTACGGGGTATTATGATGATAATACATAAACACATTATATATATTACACCGGTCAACAAAACAAATTATGGCCTATCAAAAGGTAAATATGACTAAAAATTCATAAAAATTCTATAGCGTGTCATGTTACTAAAAGACTAAATAAACTAAGATAAAATAAAATATCAATCAACTAAAAATATTTTTAAAAAGTTCTTTTTTTTACTCCCCTCACACAAGAGTACTTTCAAAAAGTTCAATTCTTAAGCATTATGAATTGATTTTGTGGAACTCTTTGCTTATGGACTCTAACCTACCATGGTTTTAAGAATTGAACTTATGATTAATGTATCTTTACACACACACACACACACACACATATATATATATATACATACATACATACATACATACATACTAATAGCCAAAATGGTAACGAGTACCAAAATTCCAATGTGGCACACTTGAACATTTGTGAAAATCTCTTCATATGAAATCAATGGCTACTTTGTTAACCCACAAATGAAGTGTGTGTATGTGTGTGTGTTTACATCCCTGTAATAAGCAGTTTGGCATAGAGACTGATAGAATAAGTACCAGATTTTAAAAAAATGCAAGTAGGGGGTTGATTTGTTTGATTAAAAGCTTTCAAGGCAGTGTCCCAGGATGCCCACAGTCCAATGATTGAAACGAGTAAAAGATAAAGATACCAGGAAATATGGTAATTTTGAAAGATTTCAAATAAGAACTATTTCACTCACCTTTGAAGCTGTTAAATATATTCTTTGAGTATAACGTGGACATTGGCAGAGCCTCAGAAGAATACTGCTCCTAGACAAAAATAAAAGTAATAGTGAGAGTTGAAATAGCATAAATGTGGGCAATGTGAGAGGGTACAACAGGTAGACAAAATTCAAAAAATGATGGACAAAAAGTAAACACAAGAAAAATATAACAAATACAGTGAATGGTACGACAAAAAAAAAAAAGGAAAAAAAAGTAGACTGATATTTTGGATGAACCCTTTATCAAAGTAAAGTAAGAAACAAGAAAAGAAACAATACTGGTTTGAAACTTGTATCTTTCTGTTACATGTTGTAGAGTGTGTGTTTAAGTGTTACAATGAGACCCCTTTCACACATGAATTATTATCAATTCTAAATTAATTTCAGATCATTAACAGTCTTTTTAAAACATTTTCTCTGGTTATGTGAAATAAATATGTTACCAATATTTAGTAGTATCTGATGCTTGAGATAAACTGCAAAGGTAGCAGGTGATTAAAAATGCTAATAACATTTAAAAGGTAAGACTATATAAAAAAGTGAATGGGGAAATGTCTTAGAATTTGTTAAGTTCCAAGTCATGGGCTCATGGTCAAAGGTTATTCCAGCCATAACCACCCTGTCTTTTATTCAAACAGTGTATGTAGGTCTATAAAACCTAATATAACCTTTTTTGAAGACTATAAGCTGTAGAAACCCCTGCCAGGGCAGATACTGGAGCATGATGCAGTCCTTGGGCCTATCAGATCCTGTCAAACTATCCTGCCCACAACAGAATGGAACAGGGAAGTTAAATGACAATGATTTAGGATGCATTTTGGAAATTTAGTTGCTATTTCTTGCAGGTTGAGCAAATGCATAAGAGAGAGAGAGAGAGATGGTGAGGCTTTATGGTTTCACTAGTTCTAACCAGTTGGCTGCAGCCATGCTGCACAAAACCATGGTCCATAATTGTTTGAATATTGGGTAGTTTTATTCATACATTTTATGAAATTGTTGCATTATGTATTATAGTCAACCACCACTCAACAGTGAACTGATTATTTGATCTAGGTTTAATGCCAGGCCTGAGTGACCTGTAAACAAACAATATTTCATGCCTTTTTAATGCTTAATTGTAAAACTCTTCAACCAATTAATCAGCTATTACAATTGTCCAGTGTTTTTATAAAACACCAAAAGAAACCAACAAATAAAAAAATTAAACAAAAATCACAAAAGACTTGGTAGAGACATCCTTATTTTATTGTTCTTAAGTAGTTACTTAGAAAACTTGCTTGTATTGAATAAAGAAATAATCAATATTTGCTTTAAGAAAACAAAAAGATTTTCCTGAACCAAGCAAATAATAACAATGACAGAAATCAGGAACCTAGTACTTAACCACATAGTTAAGTAGTTAAGTACTAAGTTATAAGTTATAAGTTCACAGTGTGTGGGTTCAAAACTAAAGTAGAAGTTTACTGAATATATGGGCTACTGCAATATCTCAGAGAGATCAGTTCCTAACGCTACAAAGACCAGGTACCAGTTATTTTTGTGTTAAACTTATGTCAACCTAATCAAGAGTTAAGCAACAACAGCACATGGTTCATGAAACAAACTTTAGTTTCAAAATTATGCAAACAGAATAACCATAAAATAAAGCATCTGTAATTGTATAAATAAAAAGATGACACAGATGAAAGAGGTTTGGTAACTGTAGGCAGACTGTCAGACAATATGCTGTCTTACACTGACACACACATGAAAATGTGAGACAGTAACTAAGCAAACAGTTAAAAAAGAAAATAAAAACAAAGTAATTAACAGCTGTGTTGCTTGGCAACTGATAAAACAAGATTCTTACAATGGTAAATCAATGGATTGGTAAATATTACTCAGAGGCTGGGTTTATGGTGGGATTTTTGCAGGAGAACAGAGACAAAATGGTTTTGGCTATTTTTTAATCTCTTTTTGTCTGTTGTTTTATGAAATTCAATAAGAAATACCAAAATTAAACATGGAAAATATTTAATCTGTATGGTATCATGGTTGAGTGTCTTCTACTATAGCTCCAGGTTGACTAAAACCTCATAAGTGAACTTATATGGAAACTGAAAGAAGCCTAGTGTGTGTGTGTGTGTGTGTGTGCTTGTTACATGTGGTTGAGTATAATATTCCTAATTCCTTTAAGGTACTGAGTAGGCAGAATTGTTAGAGCATTAGAGTATATGTTTTGTGGTATTTGGTTGACTCTTTAAATTCGGAGTTCAAATTCTAACAAGGACAACTTAACCTTTCATTCTTTTGGGAGTTGATAAAATAAAGTGCCAGTCAAGTACTAGGATCGATGGCATTAACTAAACTCCTCCCTGAAATAATGGCCTTGTTTAAATCAGAAGACATTGTTTCTAACTTGTTTATATTAAAAAGTTTGCTAACATCTATACATGATGCAATAATTTACAAACTGCTAATTAATGAAATTACAAGTTTTCCTCCTATGCATCAATTAAAATATTAATTTTTAACTTTGACACACAGACACGCATTTATAGAAAAGGTCTGTAGTCACCTATATCAATCCATATATATTATTCATATTTATGCTATCAGTCCCAGTGTAAGGAAAAGTATGGCTGTGTGGTTAAAAAGCTCAATTTTGCAACTATGTGACTTTGGGTTCAGTCTCACTGTGTGACCCCCTTGGGCAAGTGTCTTCTGGGCCAACATATGCCTTGTGAGTAAATTTGATAGACAGAAACTGTGTGAGTGTGTTTGTCCCTCCTGCCACTGGACAACCAGTTTATTTGTCTCAGTAATTTAGTGATTTGGTAAAAGAGAATGATAGAATCAGTACTGGACCTAAAAAAAAAAAAAAAGAAAAAAAGAAAAACAACTGTGGGGTCAATTTGTTTAACTAAATCCTTCAAAGTGGTGGTGCTCCAACATGGCCACAGTCTAATGACTGAAACAAGTAAAAGGTGAAAAGTAATGCCAATCCCAGCTGGATTTGAACTTGGAATATAAAAAGGAAGTAACTGAATCATCATCATCATCATTTAGCATGTTTTCCATGTTGGCATGGGTTAGATGATTTGAGTGGAACTGGTAAGCTGGACAGCTGCACCAGGCTCCAGTTTGAATCATCATCATCGTTTAACGTCCGCTTTCCATGCTAGCATGGGTTGGACGATTTGACTGAGGACTGGTGAAACCAGATGGCTACACCAGGCTCCAATCTGATTTGGCAGAGTTTCTACAGCTGGATGCCTTTCCTAATGCCAACCACTCCGAGAGTGTAGTGGGTGCTTTTACGTGTCACTGGCATGAAGGCCAGTCAGGCAGTACTGGCAACGACCACGCTCAAAATGGTGTATTTTATGTGCCACCCGCACAAGAGCCAGTCCAGGCGCACTGGCAACGATCTCGCTCAAAAGTCCTCACACATGCCACGGGCACAAGTGCCAGAAAGGCGACGCTGGGCACAGGTGCCATCACGATTTTGCTTTCACTTGCCCCAATAGGTCTTCGCAAGCTGAATTTTGTGTCCAATGAAGGAGATGGCGTTGGCATGGGTGCCAGTCGTCGAATTTAGTTCGGTTTCGATTTCCCTTGACCCAACAGGTCTTCGCAAGCGGAGTTTAGTGTCCAATGAAGGAAAGGTACGCATAAGTGGGCTGGCTACACCCCTGGCAGAGGCTTTGGATTTAGGTCTCACTTGGCTTGCCGGGTCTTCTCATGCACAGCATATTTCCAAAGGTCTCGGTCAGAAGTCATCACCTCGGTGAGGCCCAATGTTCGAAGGTCTTGCCTCACCACCTCATCCCAGGTCTTTCTGGGCCTACCTCTTCCACCTGCTAGGGTGTGGCACTTTTTCACGCAGCTATCCTCATCCATTCTCACCACATGTCCATATCAGCGCAATCGTCTCTCTTGCACACCACAACTGATGCTTCTTATGTTCAACTTTTCTCTCAAGATACTTACACTCTGTCGGGTATGCACACTGACATTACACATCCATTGGAGCATACTGGCTTCATTCCTTGCGAGCTTACGCATGTCCTCAGCAGTCACGCCCCATGTTTCACTGCCATGTAGCATGGCTGTTCGTACACATGCGTCATACAGTCTACCTTTTACTCTGAGTGAGAGCCCCTTTGTCGCCAACAGAGGTAAGAGCTCTCTGAGCTTTGCCCAGGCTATTCTTATTCTAGAAGCTACACTTTCAGTGCACCCTCCCCCACTACTGACTTGGTCACCCAGATAGCGGAAGCTATCAACTACCTCTAGTTTTTTTCCCTGGAATGAGACAGAAGTGGTTTCCTGTTTGTTTACAGTGTTTATTGCACCTGAACATCTGCCACATACAAAAACTAACTTCCTAGTTCACCTGCCTTTGATATTGCTGCACCTCGTATGTGTCCATAGCTTGCACTGGGTACATCTTATAGAGTTACTACCTACACCTGAATATACAAAGTAAATCCTCTTTACAACAGCTCCACCATCTTTCCCTGATTAACATTGAAATATCCTTCCTGTTGATCCCAGAATATCTAATTCAGTTAATAAATATTTCAATTGTCACATCAATAACCAGTTAGTCTCCAGTTTCTATTCCTTTGCCTTAACAATTAATCGCATCAGCCATTATTCTTAGATAGATATTGAACTCTAATCCATTGTGTTTTAGAGTATTACTGTCTAGCTTTACAGACTTGTAAGTAGTCACAACATTCAATGAAGATGGCAGCTGAATCACAAGTTCAATGGATAAAATCCAATTAACACATGATATAATCACTTGGAATACTTAAACTACTGATTGTTAGTCTAATTATCACACACACACAATAATGATTATGGTGATAATGATGTTAATGCTGAGGATTGTGATAATAATGATTATGACAAGGATAACGACAACAATGATTATGACAATAAAAATTATAAGCCCCCACCCACCTAAAAAAAGGTACTGATAATGATATCAGCTACTTCATATGTAAATCTGTTTCATGTTGCATCATGCATAAGAGTTTTTTTTTGCAAGTAAACATCATCTAATCTTTAAAGAGAAAAAAAAAAAGATTCTCTTTTGACAGGCTAAGCAATATAGATTTATTGGAAGATAAAAGTAAATCAGATTTTTAAATCAATACCATAAAAAAAATGGGGTATATATTAGCATCTGTACTAATTAATTGATGAAATAATAGGATTGACCAATGTGTTATATAATCTATAATGTGCCAACCAATGTGAAAATACCCATTGTTCTGCATGTTAAGTGTGAGGGGCAGGAAATGCATGTGCAAGTGTACACATGCATACATGTGTCTACTACACCAGCTCAGGTCACATTGACTCAGATTGTAAGAAGTTAGCAACTATGGATTTACAAGTGACAAATAAGAATTTGGGATAACTTGATGCAGATTGTCCTTTTATATATTATATGTATAGGTAGGGGGGCTCCAAAAGGGGTCTCAGGGAGTAGTGCCCCCGTCTTCCTGAGCTAGTTTTCCCCCACATTTCTTAAAAATCGTGGCAGAGGCCTTGGTCTCAGGACCACTCATGTCTAGAAACTGAGGTTGGGGGTAAGTAAGGGCATGCTCCCAGTAGAAAATCCAGCTCCAAAAAAGCCTCATGATAGCAAGGGAGAATGGGCACCAGCAGCCCAAAGGTTGGGGTGGGCTGCACCCGCCTGCCTCAGTTGCTATGGCATTGAGGTAGATCCAGCCACCCCCGTTAATGAGGACAAAACCTGGATTTAAAACACTTGATGATGATGATGATGCATCATCATCATCCTTTGACATGGTTGAACAACCAATCCCAACCAGCTGGGATTCACAGTACAGGTTGTACTATTCATCCCTTTAATTGCTGAATACAAAATGTTGCTTGCAGGACCTCTGTTTGAGTGATTTCCCCACTGAATCACCATCTCACTCTTGTATGCCAATCTGTTGCAAGGATAACCCATTCACAGCTGAGTGGACTGGAGCAATGTCAGATGAAGTGTTTTGCTCAAGAACACAATGCACAACCAGTCTGGGAATTAGTACTACAATCTCATGGTCATGAGTTCAACACCCTAACTGCTAGACTATGTACCTTCACACTATGTATACAAGCATAATCATTGTAAATTTAAAAACAAAAACAAATGTGTAATACATAAAACCTGTTTTATCATACCTTATATGGAGGAATAACAGAACTGGTAGAGTGTCAGATAAAATACCTTGTGATATTACATCTGGCTCTTTAGGTTTCGTGTTCAAATCCTGTCAATGTCAATTTTAACTAACATACTTTTGAGGGTCAATTAAATGAACAACCAGCAAAGAACTGAAGCCAATGGTATTGACTAATCCCTGCCTTCAAAACTGCTGACATTGTGCCTAAATCAGAAACAATTATTATACTTTACAGGTGGGATGACACAATTGTTAATGTGTCAGATAAAATGCCTAGGGTGCTTTATCAAACATCCTAAATGCGGAGTTCAAATCCCACCGAAGTCAACTATGCCTATCATTCTTTCATAGTTGATAAAGTAGCAGTCAAGTATTGGGGGTCATTGGTTTTAGCTAATCCCTTATCCCAAATTTCAGACCTTGTGCAGATGCTAGAAATGATTATTATAAGGTGATTGATTGCTAGAATCATAAGAGTTTTGGGGAAAAAAACAGCTTGCAACATTTTTTTTTTTGGTTCTTTATGTTCTGTGTTCAAATCTTGCAGTAGTCAACTTCACATTTCATCTTTCAGCAGTCAATAAAATAAAGTACCAGTGAAATACCAAACTTGATATAATCGACCATACCCCTACTTAGTGAATTGACCCTGAAAGGAATTTGAACACTGGTTGCCAGTAAGACATTCGAGCTGGACTGGCTCCTGTGCAGGTGACACGTAAAATACACCATTTCGAGCGTGGCCATCGCCAGTACCGCCTGACTGGCCCTCGTGCCGGTGGCACGTAAAAGCACCCACTACACTCTTGGAGTGGTTGGCATTAGGAAGGGCATCTAGCTGTAGAAACTCTGCCAAATCAGATTGGAGCCTGGTGTCGCCTCCTGGTTCACCAGTCCTCAATCAAATCGTCCAACCCATGCTAGCATGGAAAGCGGACGTTAAACGATGATGATGTTCTGTGTTCAAATCTTGCAGTAGTCAACTTTGCTTTTCATCTTTCAGTAATCAATAAAATAAAGTACCAGTGAAATACCAAACTTGATATAATCGACCATACCCCTACTTACTGAATTGACCCTGAAAGGAATTTGAACACTGAATGTGAAGCTGGAACAAATGCTGCTAAGCATTTTGAACTAATGGATAAAGAGAACAATAGCCTATAAAACTTGATAAAACAAAAACAAAAAAGCTCTAACTGATATTAGGAAGTTTATAAAAGAAATTATGAGACAGTTTGATATATCTAAATACATAGAAAAGCACTTGTGGCAGTGACATATAAAAGCACCCGTGCAGTGCCATGTAAAAGCACCCATGCAGTGCCATGTAAAGTGGCTGGCATTAGGAAGGGTATCCAGTCATAGAAACCGTGCCAAATCAGACTGAAGTCTGGTGCAGCTCCCCATTTTGCCAGCTCTGGTCAGACCATCCAACCCAAGCCAGCATGGACAATAGATGTTAAATGATGATAGAAATATGTAGAGAACAGAAATGATGAAACTATATAAGCTATATAAGTATGGGAAAACATTGGTTGAATAGAAAAGAAATATTAAAAGCATATAACAGATGATATAGCCTAGATAATGATAAAAGTGTAGTGAACCCTTGTTAAGCCAGATGTTGAATAAATTGGATAAAATAATGACTGCTAAAGTTGATTTCAGTCTTCATCTTTTTGTGAGAGTGTCATAGAGGAGTATATTCTGGGTGTATTAGGTGAGGGCTGCACCCCCATCAATCTTTCACTTGTTTCAGTATCGAACTGTGGCTATGCTGGGATATTGAAGGGTTCTAGTTGACTGAATCGATCTAAGAACTTATTTTGCTGAACTGATAATTACAGTGATGTAAACAAACCAACATTGGTTGTCAAGTGGGGCCAAATGCAAAGATACGCACACACAATGAATTCCTTTCAGTTTCCACATCTCAAATCCATTCACAAGGCTTTGGTTGCCTGGGCACACAATGGGACTGAACCTGGAACCACCTGACTGGGAAACAGACTTAAATTTATCATAATATTAAGCTCATTGAATAATATAATCCTAATTTTTTTGTCCCCTGTTACAAAATATTGCAGTAGTTGTTTTGTGGTAGCTGTAAACACTCTAGTTGTATTATGATATAGAGCTGGACAAATGGGGAGACAATGGGTAAGAATGACAAATGTAAGAACTGAAGGTAAGCAATGACTTTTACATCCATCTTTAAAAAATACATTTTTTCTTTCTAGCATTTCAGTTCCCTGTAACTAACCTTTAATTCTCCCCTTCCTCTCCTTCTATCACTCTATATTATGCCAGTTATGTATATAAGATTTATGTGGGTCACTGCAAGCATACACTACTGTTTGTATTTGATAATCAGGCCGTTGTTTTTACAGGCAACAAACACATATAAAACAAGGAGAAAACATGAATCATATAAACATGCATGCACACACACACACACAATCATCATCATCATCATTATTTAATGTCCATGTTCCATGCTAGTATAGGTTAGACAGGATCCAATGCATCCAAGAACTGTTATTGTTCTTCAGTGTCTGCATTGGTATGGTTTCAATGGCTGGATGTCCTTCATAATGCTAACCATTTTACAGTGTGTACTGGGTGCTTTTTCTTGCAACCAGCATTAGTGAGGTTGTAATGCAGCTTGCAAGACTACAAAACCCAAAGGAAGGAGGCAAGTTTTATGCTAGGAAATGGGGGAAATAGGTGCAGTACAGGTTCTTGTTGAAGAGGAGCTATATGGCTATTTACATTTAAAGGAGAGAGAGAGAATGAATAAGTATTAGCTGCAAAGAGATAAATAGTCATGATGAGGTGTCCAGGTGTCCCACCCCCTCAAATTACAAGGTCAATAGAAGTAAGTTGGAACAGAGAAATAAAGAGTGTGAAGGTGCCTGGCCTAGTGGTTAGGGAGTTCCACTCATAGTTGCAAGATTGTGGTTTCAATTTCCAGACTTGCTGTGCATTGTGTTCTTGTGAAAAGCACTTCATTTCACGTTACTCCTGTTTGTTCAGCAGTAAATGTGTAACTTTGCAAAGGATTGACATTTTGTTCAGAGGAAATGTTAGCCATCCCAACTAAGCCATCCCAACTAGCCACCTGGGTGCCTTCATTTGAAAGCTACAAGAATGCAAGGAAACACATTGCAACCAATGATGTACAACATCTGATAGTTTAGTCGATACAGTGATAACTATATATATATCATCATTTAATGTCTACTTTTCATGCTGGCATGGGTTCAATGGTTTGATAGGATTCAGTGAGTCCTAGAGCCATGTGGTGCTCCAATGTCAACTATTACAGCTGGATAGCCTTCCTAATGCCAACCACTTTATAGTGTATGCTGGGTGCTTTTTTTGTGCCACTGACACCTGTGAGGTTGTCAAATAACTTGCAAGATAAAAGAACAAGGAGAGGATATCATTAGTCATTTGTTTTTTTAACACTTTTTGTTACCATATTTCTAATGAAATACATAGCTTTAGTTTCAATTAAGTTTGAAAATCCTGAAGAATTTAGTAAAATTACTGTTTGGAATATAAAATGAAATTTTGATGCAAGATTTTAATTTTAAAATTTCTTGAAATTTTTATTTAACTTTAAAGCAGAAAGTGTGAATCATAGATGCAGGGCATCTCAGGCAGGTTGGTATCAAAAGGGTTAATTGAAAGGGTGGAGACAACACTATTATTTAAGCAATATCGCTCGTAATTTTGATCTGGTTATAAGGTTTAGAAAAGCTGTGAACTGAACAGTCTGATATTGTTATTGTAAATGGGAATCTCAGTATTAATGAAATTATACCAGGAAACATCCATTAGATGTTAAACAATATCTGGCAGCTAGCTACTTCTCTCTGGTTTGAGCCCGTTTGAGTGGGTTATATGTCACCAAAAAGAGCTGCTTTAAAAATTCTAGGCTCCATAAATACTAAAGAAAAAAAAATATTACTTATCTGAAAATCAGTGCAATTATGTTGTTAGCAAATGCAGGCAAAGGGTATAACAGTTTGTATTGTGGATTAGGCAAAAAGTTTATTATTGACAGTGTATGTTAGTTGTTTATTTTATACATTGTAAGGAGTTTGGTATGCAATATGTAGAACAAACTACTCAGACATTACACCAACATCTTAATGGATATACAGAGGTGTTTAAACTTAGCAAGAATCAATACATTTATAAACATTTCAGGGAGCATAGTTCTGGGTTTGAAAACTGTAGAATACAAGTTATTGATCAGGTAGCAAATAAAGAGTAAAAAAAAAAACAAAAAAAAAAACAAAAACAGGAAATCACTTCTGGAGAAGGAGAATTTTTGGATTAGTGACCTCTAGTATTCATCCACTAGATATGACTAATAGGGTTTTAGATTTTGGTAACACATTGGATGAAAACCAAGCAGACAATGTACATTTTTCATAGCTGATTTTAAGAAGACAATGTAGCTACAACATAAGATTAAATAGAAGTATGTAACTAGATGCAAATATCTAATTTGGGATAGGCTTAGAAAACAATGATTTGAAAACTTCACATAAGATTGTGTTCCCTTTACATACTTATAAACTATAGGATAGATGCAATAGAGATTTAACAGAGTTAGGGTTTTTTTTAATCAATGTTTTTCAAATGAATTATTAAAATAACCAGGAAAAAGACAAAGTCAAGGTAGATAGAACACATGATAATGCCTATCATTAGTAATAAGAAGACAGGTTCTTTTGCCAGTTAAGTATACATATATATAGGGTAAAGGGTGACATTAGCTATAAACTAGATCATACTGTAGGTGATAGATTGTTTAATTATAGTGCTTGTTAAACATTAATTTGGAAAGCTTCAGAATGATTTGCCTTGGTGACTGTGATTACACTAAGTTTGAATTCTGCTACAGTGGTGAGGGACATGCTTATATGAGGGATTTAAATATTGTAGATGAGGATTTGAAAAGGATAATAGGGAAGGGTACCAAATACAAATAACTGGGTAGGATAAATAGGTATAGGTGCAGGCGTGGCTGTGTGGCAAGACACTTGCTTCTCAACCACTTGGTTCCATGTTCAGTTCCACTGCATAGCACTTTAGGCAAGTGTCATCTACTATAGCCTCAGGCTGACCAAAGCCTTGTGAGTGGATTTAGAGGAGAAACTGAAAGAAGCTCATCATACATGTGTGTGTGTGTGTGTGTGTGTGTTTATCCTCCACCACTGCCTTGACAACTGGTAGTGGTGTGTTTACATCCCCTTAACTTAGTAGTTCAGCAAAGAGACTGATAGAATAAGTGCTAGGCTTCAAAAAAATAATAAGTCCTAGGGTCAATTTGTTCGACTAAAACCCTTCAAGGCAGTACCCCAGCATGGCTGCAGTCAAATGACTGAAACAAGTAAAAGATAAAAGATAGGTTAGAGGAGGTTATCAAGAAAATGATTAACAATTTTACAGTGCCTTTGTCCTGGGTACTAAGTAGAATTCCTCCAAGGATAGGGTATGACATTCTTTCCAGTGAAGTTATTAGATAGAATAAGATCTAACAATTGTTAGATAAGGTAATATTATGACAGGCTTCTTTAGATTCTGTTTACCAGTTTCACTCACAAGGTATTGGTTGAGCTGTGACTATAGTATAGAATGTTAGCTGACAGCATTCATGCAGTGAAACCAAACTCCTAACCATAAGGTTTTAAAGCAAACTTCTTAACCATACAGCCATGCCTGCCACCATATAAAAATCAAGGAAAATGTTTAAATATAATAAAAATAAAGATATCTAGTTGCAGATAATTCATATGGAAGTAGACACAACGAATTATTAAATCTACAGCAGTCTGACCAACAGAAGACAAAACAAAAGATGATTTGCTTGACAACAACACTAATGAATGATTATTATTTCTGAATTAGACAGGAAGTCTTCTCAGATATACAGAAAATTAAATTACATATTGCTTTGAGACATAATCGTTTGCAGCATGCAAATATTTGAAACCCTCCAACAACTACATTGTAATTCACCACAGTATAACTGCATTATGCTAGGTTAGTCCAAGGGCAGTGGATTGGCAGAACTGTAAGGACACCAGACAATGCCTTGTGGTATTTCTTTGAGCTATTTACATTCCAGGTTCAAATCCTATTGAGGTCATCCTTGACTTTCATCCTTTCAGGGCTTATAAAATAAAGTACTTGTCAAGTTCTGAGATCAGTTCAATTAATTCCTTTGCCTAAAGTTAATGTTTAATACCTTTGTTAGAAAGAAGTATGCTAAGTTAGTTGCATAGTCCATTGGCTTTTTAAAATGCCACATGAAGCCTTTATCATCAGATTATGTATCTCGGGCAAATCAGGTATATGGAGCAAAAATCTCTCCTAGTGACACTCACAGGTGGATTTCAACTAATAAAATGCACATAAATTGTATAGCATTTCTGTAACTAATAGTGTTCTGTACAACCCATATAATGGCTTGTAGATCACCCTTACCTTGTAGTCTCACTACTTATTCAGCTATGACTCAAACACTGTGATATATGTATACAAAGCAGCATATCAAAGATGTCATGCCGCAATATTTTATCAATCTGTCTTCCTCAACAGAGGAACATCTAATCTATGTACTAGATACTTTACTTGAATATTGTAACTTTCAAATATAAAAATGAAGATGCTAATGAAAATAGTTTTTAAGGCACAGGGGGGTGGGAGAGTGAGAGAGCTAATTTGAATGGATAAAGGGAATTTGTGGCATGCATGCTATTTTCAAGGCTATCCTCCTCGTGATCATTTAATGTCCTAGTTTTATACTGGCATTGATTAAATTATTTGATAGGGTCCAATGGGTACAAAGAATGCATTATGCTCCATTATCTACTTTGGCTTGGCTTCTATGGCTGGAAAGCTTTTCATTGCCAAAACCTCATAGCTGACACCTCATAGTCAATGTTTCATTAGCAATACCTCATAGCTAATGCTTTATTGCCAACACCTCATAGCCAAGTTTTTCATTGCCAACACCTTACAGCCAATATTTCATTGCCAACATTTTAGAATCAATGTTTTTCATTATGAATACCATATAGCCACTACTTCATTGCCAACACCTCATAGTAAAATTTTCCATTGCCAATCCTCACTGCCAACAAATCAGAGCTAATATTTGAACCAAATTTTTCATTGCCAACACCTCATAGCCAAGTTTTTTATTGCCAACACACAATACTCAAGTTTTTCATTGTCAAAACCTCATACCTAATATTTCATTGCCAATACCACATGGCCAAGTTTTTCATAGCCAAGATTTTCATTACCAACACTTCATAGCCAAGATTTTCATTACTACCAACACTTCATAGCCAAGTTTTCCTTCACTAATACCTCACAGTCATTATTTTATTGCCAACACCTAATAGCCAAATTTTTCATTACCAATATGTCAGAGCCAAATTTATTACTGCCAAAACCTCAAACCTAATATTTCAATGCCAATATGTTGTAACCAAGTTTTTCATAGCCACTGTTTCATACCCATGCTTTCCATTGCCACAGGCCCAACATTGCACTAAATATAGGGAGAATATATTTTCTTACTACTCACTTGGTAATCACACACTGATCCTCCTAAGTATAGGGAGTAAATTTACAAACTTAAAATCTGTCTAAATCTAGCTCAACAATCCTGTATCATTATTTACATTATTTAAATTCGATGGATATTTGTCCTCATCTTGTTTGTTGTTAACACACCGTTTCGGCTGACATACCCTCCAGCCTTCTTCAGGTGGTTTGGGGAAATTTTGAACCTGGGTTCTCATTCCTAAGGTATTTTTCAATGTTATTATTATTATTACTATTAACAACAAACAAGATGAGGACAAATATCCGTTGAATATAAATAATGTACATAATTCCTCATCTCTTAAATATAGAACTGTAGAATCCTGTATCATTTTAATCAAAATTTATTAAACCTTTAATCCTATGAAAGGTAATCTTGTTCATTAGTATTATTATTAAAAAGAAGTGGGGGTGGCAGAAACAGAACTCCAGAGAAAATACTCTGTATTTATATTTATAAACCTTCACATTTGGAATTCATATCTCACCAGTGTCAACTTTGCTGTTCATCATTCCAGAGTACATTCTATAAATACTGAGATATTGAGTTTAATTCAATTAAGCAGACCTCCCCCATCTCATCACTCATTCTAGATTTCTGGCCATCTGCCAGGCTTATAAACCATTATATACAGTTTGTGACATTTTGCCAGTGTGGAAATTTATTAGATTTCTTACTTTGGCACAATGCCATACATTTTCAAGCAGAAGTGTGACTGACATAATTTGATTCCAGTGCTTGGCTGTTATTATTTGACAGACCATGGTAAGACGAGTGACACATTCAAGTGCAGTGGGCTATGAACATCAAAACAGGATCAAAATAATATATTTCACTCTTTCTGCTACCCTACTGCCTTCAGACTCTTTAGGTATGTAGTTATATTCTGAGTTTAAGTTTCACTGAGGTCAAGTTTGCCTTTCATTCCTCTTGAGTTGACCAGGTAGAGTCATTATCATGTTAAACAAATTGGTTTGTAGTATCTGTTCTGGTTCATTGAGCTGTTAACAAGTGCTGAGCTGGTAGAATTGTTAGCACATGGGACAAAACAATTAGCAGTATTTCATCTGTCTTTATGTTTGCTGAGGTCAACTGCTTTCATTCTCTCAAGGTTGATAAAATAATACCAGTTGAGCATCAAAATTTTAGGCCTTGTACCCATAATAGAAATGATAATAATAATAATAATTATATAGTGTTGGACAAAATACTTCTCCAGCACTTTATGTTTTGAATTCAAATTCTGCTGAGCTTGACTTTGTTTTTCATCCTTCAGGAGTTGATAAAAAATAAAGTAGCTGTCAAATACTGGGGATCAGTGTAATTGTCTAGAACCTTCCTCTCAAAGTTATTGGCCATGTGCTTGTATTAGAAACAATTATTATTATTATTATTGTTGTTGTTGTTGTTATTATTATTAAGGTGGTGAGTGAGCAGAGTCATTAGCACACTGGACAAAATGCTTAGCAGCATCTCATCTGTCGTTATGTTCTGGGTTCAAATTCTGCCAAGGCAGACTTTACCTTTCATCCTTTTGGGGTTGATGAAATAAGTACCAGTTGCACACTGGGGTTGGTGTAATTGACTAATCCTCTCCTAAAATTTCAGACCTAGTAGAAAGGATTATTATTATTATTTTAACAATGATGGCTCCAGCTCCTTTAGTTAAAGCTATCACCTACTTCTTAGGATAAACTGACCCATTGTTTGACTGCTGTTGGCACAGCAGCCTTCACCTCTTTGGTCTTCAGAGGTCTCACTCAAATATCTGAGGGTGGTGGTGGTATGCTAGAATTGTTGCAGTGTCAGACAAAATGCTTTGTGGTATTTATTCTAGCTCTTTACATCCTGAGTTCAAATCCATTTGAGGTCAAACTTTGCCTTCCATCCGTCCAGAGTCAATAAAATAAAGTACCAGTCATGTACTGGGATTAATGTAAATGACTTGCCTGCTTCCCGCAAAGGTGTTGGCCTTGTGCCCATATTAGAAACAAGAAGCAATTATTTGATCCCTTCAGTTTCTAACTACTTTGACAATCTTCAAATAATTCACTTTATACTCATTATCTAGTGTACAGAGGAAAACATCAGACAATACATGTTCAGTGATTTCTTCAACAGAGAAATTAACATTAGCAGAAGAATACAAGCTTATATCATACAAAAGAAAGTTATTCACCTAATTAACAAGCATTCTTTTAATGAACGTCTTCAATAGGCAGAGGTACAGCTGAATAGTTACGAAGCTTACTTTGCGATGTTGTTTTGGGTTCAGTCCCACAGTAAGATCTCGGCCAACCAATTGTGAGTGAATTTGGCAGATGGAAACTGTGTGGAAGCCCATCATGTATGTGTATGTGTTTTTGTATATGTCCCCACCCCAAACTGCTTGACAACTGGTGTCAGGTTGTTTTTGTCACTTTAACTTAGCAGCTCAGCAAAAGAAACCGAAAGGATAAGTACCAGACTTAAAAATTAGCACTGGGGGTGATTTGTTCAACAAAACCTTTCAAGGTGGTGTCTCTGTATGACTGCAGTCCAATGACTGAAACAAGCAAGAGGAAAAAAGGAAAAAGAAAGTTGGGCTTAATACTAGACTATATCCCCAATGTGACTGAATCACTAATTGTACTGAGATCTGTAACTTATTGACTCTACTCTCCAACTTTCCAGGCAAAGTAATATTTCTCCATGGCTGAACATGTTTTCATAAAAGATTAAAGATGAACACACCACTTGTATGATGGTGATGGTTGCTTACAACTATTACACAACATCAAGACAACCACTCACACACACACACACACACACACACTTTCCAACCACATGATTCTGGGTTCAATTCCACTGCATGACACCTTGGGCAAATCTCTTCTACTATTGCCTCAGGCTGACCAAAGCTTTGTGAGTGGATTTAGTAGACAGAAATTGAAAGAAGCCCATTGTGTGTGTATGTGTGTGTGTGTTTTTTAAATAATTGATAGGGAAGACAGAATGTACTGTAAGCATTTGTCTTCCTTATCACTTATTTAAAATATAGTAAATGTGCACCAAGGAATTCCTTATGTAGAACCTGCAACTAAAGTGCAGTACTGTGGATGACACCTGGTAGCTGTAAGTGGTGAACATGCTCTCAAGGCACACTACTAGGGACATAGTCAAAACAAGGTTTGGATACTACATTTCAAAGTCTCCTATCTAAACTTTGATTTTAAACATAACCTATGTGTATGTGTGTGCGTTTTTGTTTTTCTCCCACCACCACTTGACAACCAATGTTTGGTGTGTTTATGTCCCCATAACTTTGTGGTTTGGCAAAGGAGATTGATAGAATAACATTCTAATGACTGAAACAAATAAAAGATAAAAGGTAAACAGTCATGGTTGTGTGTTTGAGAAGCTTGCTTCCCAACCATGTCTACTTGGGTTTAGTCCCACTGCATGGCACCTAGGGTAAGTGTCTTCTACTTTACAGCCTCAGGATGACCAAAGCCTTGTGAGTGGATTTGGTAGATGGAAATGGAAAAAAGCCCATCATATATATGCATGCATGCATATGTGTGTGTGTGTGTGTGTGTGTGTGTGTGTGTGTGTGTGTGTGTGTGTGTGTGTGTGTACCCTTGTTTTGACATCACATGATGCCTATAAATTAGTATCACCATCAAAAGAGTGGTGTTCTTCATTGTTACTCTTCTGCTGAAAACATATCTGGCCATTGGGAAATATTACATTGCTTTTTAAAAGGCAAGGGTTGATGACAGGAAAGGCATCCACCTATAGAAAGGAATAAATACTTACATTATGAACTTCATTAGCTTACAGTTGCATCTTATAGTAGAAACAACTGTAAGCTAATGAAATTCATAATGTAAGTATTTATTCCTTTGTTATTTCAGTCACTTATTACAGCTCTGTACTTAGCTCACACTTTGTACTGAAGCATATGTAGATTGAATTCTAACACCAGGTTATTAGCATCACAATGCATAAGCAAAATATTAACATGAATAAATAAATAAACAAATAAATAAATAAATAGAAAGACAGACAGATAGATAGATAGACAGACAGATGGACTGGTATTCATTTATAATATCTAATCTGAAGCTCATCATCAATAACATGTTATTCCTCACTCTAAAACCCTGAACTAGAGATTATGTGCAGTTCTACAATCTGCAAGTCACTGTTCTAGGCTGAAAGACAACTCTGACGTTTATTTTTTCTTCTTGTTTTAAAACAAATTCTACACTATTCTCAGTCATTCTCATAAATCATATAGAACACAATGAGATAAAAATGGACATTATGATAGGAAAAAGATAAAATGATCCCTGTGTTTGAGTAACTAACACCTTCAGTTAGTTCAGTTATTGCAAACTATTATTGTAAAACTAGTCAGCCATTGATGAAAAACTATCTGATACATTGACTTGGGCATTCCACTTTGGCTAGAGATTTTATGGAACCTGACAATAAACCTCCACCAGCAGAAGAAGTAGGAGTTTTGGTTTCCTTAGCAATCGATCCGATGAGAATGAGTGTACTGACAAAAATTATAAATAACAAGGCCTTGGTTACCATGCCAGTAACTCAGACAACGCAAAACAGTAGTAGTAATAGTAATGATAATGATGTTGATGATAGTAATAATAATAATAAACCCATATAATAAATGAGTCAAATAAAAATGTTTTTCCAAGCTGTTACAAAAAAATAAAAAAAGAAAAAACAATAAAAATATAAAAAAAGGTGAAAAATCCAAAAGCAAATAAAGAAGTGAGGAAAGGCCAGAACAATCAACTTAAGCGAAAAACAGAGAAAGTAAACAACAATAACATAATAAATAAGTTTCACACAAAACCATCCTCTAAATATCAATAGAACAAAATTGATGAGAAGGACAAAAATGAAAGGTGTCGCATAGTGTAAAAGAAAGTTCACAACAAAGAAAATTAAATAATTAGCTGTGTAATAGGATTTAACAAGGTGGGACCGAATACATTGGAGGATGTTGCAGAGAGTTAGGGATGTGACAATCTTGGATTTTTCATTTTTATTATCATTATAATACACACACACACACACACACACACACACACACACACATATATATATATATATGTATAAAGAAAGAAAAGGATAAAGAGAACAATGGCAAAGTTACAATTAATCCATAAAATATAATTCTAACTTTGCCATTTATCTCTTTATCCTTTTCTTTCTTTATACATACACACGCTAATACACGACCCATGTTATATTCCCCACTCATGTTGCAACCATGACAGGGGCAAAACTAGTCGGTATACAGCACTTACTCGGTATTACCTGTATCTTT
>NC_068982.1:68316083-68316886 GCF_001194135.2 Octopus bimaculoides | reverse complement strand
ATGCTACTCCATTTATTTAAGTAATGTGAGCATTACATTAAATGCAATATGTAGAGCAATCTTCAGCTGCACGAAAATGCAGAAAATTACAGTAGAATAGACATATTATAATTGTGGCAACATTTCAAATCCAAGTGGGAGGAAGAATACATAAAAATCCATCTTGACATAGCCAAGTCTATCAGGCTAGTAATTGGTTCTAGGCAAAAATTCTAACTGTCTCTGATTTTATTGTCTCTTATCTAGTAGTAATAGTATAAGGGACAATCACTTCTAAGGAAAGGGAAGGTGTAAGCATTATGCACGGACATGGCTATAAGGGATATGGTTATAAAAGTTTCTCTGGTCAGAGTGGTAACACTCTTATACGTTGGTTTTTTTTTACTACTATCAAAATGTTGAGGAATTAAACCCTAGGTATATAGGTCAAACAGGGCTTTTTCTTTAGTCTGAATAGAGCATCAGTATTGTTTTATAGACATCAATATTAGTTTAAACAATATTTTAACAATAAGAGGTATGTTAACAATAAAATGAAATGTCCTCGTTAAGAGATTTAACATTGAAATCATCATCATCATCATCATCATCGTTTAACGTCCGCCTTCCATGCTAGCATGGGTTGGACGATTTGACTGAGGACTGGTGAAACCGGATGGCAACACCAGGCTCCAATCTAATTTGGCAGAGTTTCTACAGCTGGATGCCCTTCCTAACGCCAACCACTCAGAGAGTGTAGAGGGTGCTTTTACGTGTCACCCGCACGAAAACGGCCACGCTCGAAATGGTGTCTTTTATGTGCC
>NC_068982.1:68309928-68315099 GCF_001194135.2 Octopus bimaculoides | reverse complement strand
TTTTTAAATTTTAGCTGATATATATAATAATACTATTTTGAAGACACATAAATGTAAGCTATATTTTTATAATGTGAAGAAAAAATTAGTATAGGATTTATATAATAATGGGTTTACTAAAGTTTGAGGGACAGAAAAAGAAAAATGATATTAGGAATTAACAAGGCCATCCAATACAGGAACATGATGATTGATTAAAAGTTTCATTAGTCATGAGTTTGTTTTAAGATTAACATGGGCTAATTAAAGAATATTAATTGAATAAGGATTAGATTAATTTGGGGCATAAGGATTAGATTTATTTAAGTTAAAAATTTAAAAAACAAGACACTATTGCTGTAAGCCCTGGAATAATGTAATGAATAATAATGATTCTTTTAAAATCAAGCATTAAATAAGGTAAAAACTTATGAAAATTTCCAATTTTTATAAGCTATATAGGGTTAAGATACATATTGAGAAAACTAACGGCATTAGCAGAAGTGGTGTGAAAAAATATCTTCTGTGGAGTAAAAGATGAAATCTTATTTATCACAAGTAGATTAAATGATAAGGTGAGAGATCAGGAATATATGTTATAAAGGTTCAATTTCCAATTTAAAATATGTGCTAATTAATAGCCCTAGATGACCATGGTAGAAGTTAAAATACTATATTTTGATAATTTTAACTACTTAATAAACTACTTTTTAAAAGTATATTTATGTAAATACTAGTTCAGCATAAGAGATTAGCCAGGAATGGAATATAATTCAAATGCTGCTGAACTACTTACTAACAACCCAACCCTAACCCAACCCCTACTTAATCACAATCACTGAACATAAGTGTAAATCCATCCAACTGCAGTGTGTGTATTGTGTCATTGCTCTGGCATAAAGTGATTATTACATCCAATCTGAGTAAGAAAGAAATTGACAACTGTTCATACTTTATGTTGGAGCAGTTGACATTAGATAAATGAATATGGGCAGCTACAGTTTATGTAAATATCTGTACTTTTTTTAAAAAAAAGACCCTCCAGATAGATTTTTGCATAAAAAGGCACATTTAAATCACATGTATACACACACAGGAACATGTGCATGTATGGCTGAATAGTTGAGGAATTTGTTTGCGGCTTCAGATTCAAGAAATTTTTGTATAGGAGTTCATGAGTGGCAAGCTTTCTTCAGTATACTTATTTTAATATCTCTCACTTGTTTCAGTCATTGGACTGTGACCATACTGGAGCACTGCCCTGGAGGGTTTTATCAGTCGAACGAATTGACCCCAGTACTAATTTTTAAGTCCAGTTCTTATTCTATCAATTGCTTTTACTGAACTGCTAAGTTACAGGGACATAAATAAACCGACAAGTGGTAGTGAGGAACTAACATAAAGATAAACACACATACACCCACACATGCAAAAAGACAAACACACAAATATAAAACAGGCTTCTACACAGTTTCCACTCAGCAAATTCACTCATAAGGCATTGGTTGACCCAGGGCTACAATAGAAGACACTTACCCAAGATGCCCTGCAGTAGAACTGAACCTTAAAAAGCACGTGGCAGCAAAGCGAGCTTCTTAACTACACAGCCATAGGTTTTATCACTTCATGCAATTAAAATTATTATCTATTTTAAAATTCTGTAAAACATATCCGTATCTCATAGACAAAGGAAAAAATATATTTTTTCAAAAAAAATTATGTCTTATTTCTAGCATAAACAACAAAAAATATATTTAAAAAAAATTAGACAGCTAATAGTGGATCCATTTTAACCCTTTAGCATTCAGATTCCTCTGTCAAATGTAACGTTTATCCATAATGTTTTGAATTTATCCTTCATTATCTTGCAGCCTTGAGATTTAAATGTTGGGATTGTTTATTTTTGGACTGACATTATAGTGTAGGTGTGAGAAACTGGATCTGGCCAGTTTGAACATAAAACAAGCAAAATATTTTGGCCAGATATGGTCAGTTTAAATGCTAAAGGGTTAATAATTGAGAATAACCTTGGTTGGAATCCTGGATAAGTTCATGATTCAGGTTCAAATCCCAAGTGCAGTTACATAATTTACTCAGATAATGAATTTGTGAAAAGCATGAAAATCTCAATTTGCTTTCCTACTTCATTAAACTTGACAAGGCTGGTCAATCACTAACAGATACTTCTAATCAGGAAAGGTCAAGTAATTGATTATCAATAAAGGATAAAGAGACATTTAACAGTATATTTCTCCACATCCCTACAACAAACTTCATGTCTGTAGGGGAGAGATACAGGGAATAGATTGCTACATATTATATTGACCTCACAGAGATGTAAAGTAAAGTTGTCTTTAATGGAATTTTAACTCGAAATGTAGAGATGGAACTATGAATAATATAACAGTCTGATGTTACACTGTTTGTATCACTCAAAGATAGTGTGACTTTAAGTTTAATGCTGTATTATCAAATCTAAACATTACCTATTATTAAATATAAACATTATGTATTATTAAATTTAAACAATATGCCTACAGAGTTTGGTCATGCAAGTCACAGTTGAGTAACTAACAACAGAAAAGGCATCAAAATTTAGAATATGTTTACAATATGGAAAAGTCCAAGCATACAAAAATTTATTGTTAAAAGATATTCATGCGCAGATATAGGCGCAGGAGTGGCTGTGTGGTAAGTAGCTTGTTTAACAACCACATAGTTCCGGGTTCAGTCTCACTGCGTAGCACCTTGAACAAGTGTCTTCTACTTGGGCCAACCAAAGCCTTGTGAGTGGATTTGGTAGACAGAAACTGAAAGATGCCTGTTGTATATAAATATGTATGTGTGTGTGTGTATGTTTGTCCCCCTAACATCACTTGACAACTGATGCTGGTGCATTTACATCCCTGTAACTTAGTGGTTTGGCAAAAGAGACCGATAAAATAAGCACTCGGCTTACAAAGAATAAGTTCTGGGGTCAATTTGCTTGACTAAAAGGTGGTGCTCTAGCATGGCCACAATCAAATGACTGAAACAAGTGAAAGAGTTTGCATTGTGGAGGTTAAATTATGATAATATATAATATCTTAGGTAATATTTTGTTGTTCAACAGGTCCTCCTCATATCTACTGATTCTATTCCAGTTCAACAAACTGTGTTACTCTTGTCAATCAAACTCAGTTGGTTTCATTAAGACCTATTATTTAGCAACATGTGGCATCTTCTAGTCATAACCTTCATGGATTTATAAAATAAAAATTATAAAACATCATCTTTGGCAAAGCACCCTCTGCTCCTCTCTCAACAAGCTTTGTTGTGTTCAGACATTCTTCTCTGGTAAAGAACATTAAAATGAAATGGGTTTTTTTAAAAAATAAAATGTCCCATAAAAATACAATTATTGAAGTAAATTAAATATGATTTGCTAAGTTTAAATTGAAAGAAAAAAAGGTTTTAAGTAAGGCATGTTGACAACTAGGTAGAGCTTAAAGTTTTAAAAGTGTGGTAGTGGAGAGAATTTAAAGACATTTTATGACATTAGTTGATGATTGCAAAAAGAAAGCGGTTTACTGCAGCAGTCAGTCAAATTCTATTGCAAATGTGAGAACAAAAAAAAAACTCATTTGCATGAAGTTTATATTTTTGTGAAGTAGACATAATTTATAAAAGAAAAACCAAGCAAACTGGAATTGAAAAATTTTATGAACAGCTGGCTCATTAAATTTGGGAGAGCAATAGTGCACGAAAGGCAAGGCGCATGAAGAGGCTACACTGAAACTAGTTGACAGAATAGATTTGAAAGCAGAACCAATGAAGTAGAGAATACATTTGGGACAGACTTGTTTTCCAGATCCATCCATTCTCAGCTATCATGATCATCATTGTCATTTTAATGTCCATACTTTTATGAATCAACTGGATTTTACTGAGCCAAATCTTTTATGACCAGATGGTCTTCCTGTCACTATCTCCACCCCTCCTGTTGCCAAACTAATATTTCCCCAAGGCCAGAAATGTGTTCACAGAATATTAGAAAGGAATGATACTGCTCATATTAGTCAAGAAACATATTTCTTGTTGCCTAAATCTTTCTTAATTAAATCTTCCAAATTAAATGTTTTAATACTTCACACCACTCTATTAAATTGTTACACTATGTTTGAATAAAAAATGAGTTGGTCATGGCTTGCAACTTTTTGCATAGATATGCTTTATCAAGATTGACCAAGGCTCCTGACATTAAATACTAATTAGTAAGAAGAGACCAAAACTAATTGTCTTAAATAATTGGAGACATGGACATAGAAAAATATTAGCATTTTAATGTTACCAAGCTTTGATCAGTTGCAACCTGGTCACTTCACAGAATTCAGATTCCTCTGTCAAATGTAATGTTTATCTATTCATATTGTTTTGAATTTATCCTGCATTATCTTGTAGCCTTGAGACTTAAATGTTGGAATTGTTTATATTTTGACTGACATTGTAGGGTAGGTGTGAGAAACTGGATCTGGCCAGTTTGAACATAAAACAGACAGAATATTTTGACTAGATATGGCCAGTTTAAATGCTAAAGAGTTAATAATTAAGAATAACCTTGGTTGAATCCTGGCTAAGCTCATGATGCAGGTTCAATTCCCAGGTGCTGTTATATAGTTTATTCAGATAAACAATTTATGAAGAGCATGAAAATTTCAATTCCCTTTTCTATTTCCTTAAAGTCAACAAGCATGGTTAATCATTAACAGATACTTGTAATCAGGAAAGGTCAAGTAATTGATTATCAACATAGGATAAATAATAAACACATAACAGTATATTTCTTCATGTCTCTACAACAAACTTCAAATCTGTAGGGGAGAACTACAGGGGATAGATTGTTACATATTATATGTAGCAATCTATATTATACTCTACATATCATTAGTCCTGCCCATGCATGCATGCATGGATGTTAAACGTTAAACGATAATAATGATTATATGTAGCAATCAAGGCTACAAGATAATACATGTTAAATTCAAAACAATATAGTGTATTCTGAGTAGGTGTCACATTTTCTCATGCTACCAGCAATAGAAAGGTTGGAAAGTTCTCAGTGAGATAAGATTAAAGCTAAAATCTTATGCTTTCTCTGGTTGTCTGAAATATGTGTGTGTGTGTGTGTGTGTGTGTGTGTGTGTGTGTGTGTG
>NC_068982.1:68303017-68309918 GCF_001194135.2 Octopus bimaculoides | reverse complement strand
GTGAATATATGCATTATATATGTTAAATGTTAAAATAAGTTTATAATTTTATAGCATGTTTAAGAACAACAATGGAACTGTTAATGATAGTGTGACTATAACTAAGAGTAGAGCAAAATTTATTGTGAAGATCAAGAGTTAACTGGGACTTCACAGTACGTGTGTGAGTGTGTGTGTATATATATATATATATATATATATATATATATATGGGAGAATTTACGAAAAAAACAACAACAGACGAAGACAGGTGGTGTAAACAACAAAAGGATGTATTAGTTTAACGCTCGGGAATAGAGAAAGTCTTTAACGTTTCGAGCTACGCTCTTCAACAGAAAGAAATAAGGAGAAAAACAAGGAGAAAAAAAACTTAAATGTCGTGGTCAGTGATCTATCACACAGGGTTATTCAAAAAGAATGAACTGATTTCATTACGCAATATTTTAATACGGAAAAGCAATAGAAATCTCCAGCTAAATCACAAGTATTTACTTACAATCAACTTTTATTTTCTGTCTTACAAGTGTTCAATGTGGCCACCATCAATGTAATAAAAGAATTCCTCCCAGATGCATACCTGCTTGGTCTGAGAGATCTCCAGACCTCACCGTGTGATTTTTTTTCTTGTGGGAGTATGTAAAAGATTGTGTTTATGTTCCACCGCTACCCACTAACCTCGGTAACCTTAAACATTGAATAACAATAGTGATCAACTCAGTGGATCGTGATATGCTGATATGCTTTTGGGAGGAATTCTCTTATAGCATTGATGTTGCCTGTGCTGCAGGTGGTGGGGAAACTGAACACTTGTAAGACAGGAAATAAAAGTTGATTATGAGTAAATACTTGTGACTTAGCTGGAGTTTTCTATTGCTTTTCCCAATTAAAATATTGCACAATGAAATCAGTTCATTGTTTTTGAATAACCCTGTATATACTCTGTTCATGGATTTACTGTATGTATAGTATGACGTCTGTTTATCTTGCATGTACATGATACCCACATGCAAACAGTTAAAGAGGAGTGAAAGATAAGTTAATCTGCATAGATTATTAAAGATGACCACCATCTTCTTGATATATTTTCATCACCATCTTCTCTCTCTCTCAGTCTGTCTGTCAGTAAATCATGAACTCTGTTTCTGTCTCATCATAACCATCCTCAGTAGCAATAGCTTTTTCTCAGGTCTTATATGTAAACCAGACATGACAACACCTGACATACATTACATCTTTAACTTCTATTTTTATTGCTGATTTTATTGGTGATTTTACTGATGTTGGTGCCATGTAAAAAGTACCTGTTACACTCTGTAAAGTAGTCGGTATTACAAAGAGCATCCAACTGTAGAAACCATGCCAAAGCAGATGGCGGAACTTGGCACAGTCCTCTGGCACACCAGCTGCAGTTAAATCCTCCAACCCATACCAGCATGGAAAACAGATGAATGGTGACAGTGATGATGACAACATAAACAAGCCTTGATATAATGTGAGATGTGATGTAGTTTGAGGAGAAACTTTCTATCCAAGAAATGAGAAATGGACAGAGATAAGTGAACAACTAGGGAAGTTCTCCAACCAAGCACGATTGAAGAATTTACAGAGCCAAGTGCAACAACAGTGTTTTTTTTTTTCTGAAATTCTAAAGAATGAGTTAACACTAGTAAGAGATATAACAAGGTTGTTGATTTGGTTCTATGGAAACCATATTTTGGGTCACTGGAGGGAGACAGAGTTTCAAGGATATGCAAAAAGAATGCTTGATAACAACCCTCATTACTGTGTGGTGCATGAAAGAGAAAGAGAGAAATTAAAGATATTGGAGAATGTTAGTGTTGATAGCTGTTTCCATTATTTTAGAGATGTTAGAAGTGAATGAATTTGGATGATAGATGGCTGGGTCAGAGGGGTTACCTTTCTTGGGAATGAGACAGACCACAGTATGTTTCTAAATGTCAGGGTATATTCCCATAGTTAGTGACAGGTTAAAATGAGTCTGATGAATAAAGGAACAAGTTCAGGGATACAGCATTTGAGTTTAATGGAAAAGACATTGTTGATGGTTTTGTAAGTTTGAAGCAACTGAGAATATTTTTGCACTTGGCATTAGTGTATCTGAGATGAGTGTAATGAAGTGGAAGGGACTAAATATGGAGGGAAATTGATAAAGTGTGTGGAGTTGGATGCAAAGTAAGCAGCAGAAGTGGAGGTTTTCTCAGTAATGATGGCCCAGAGCAATTATTGTTGAGAAGAAAAGGGGAAAAAAAGGATCACAAAGTTGATGAAGATTCTGTTGTCAAAGGATCAGATGGGCTGGCAGCAGTTGGGAAGTGGGAAAGCATGTGTTCCATGGGATGCACAAAGGCATCTTTTGCAGACCAGGAAGTGATCATTTAAGGGTAGCATTGCTGGGTGAACATTACCCAGTTTTGCAGGAGAAAGTGCTGAGAGAAAAGAAGCCCCACAATACCAAGCATTGTAGGACTTACTTTTTGTCTGATCAGCTGTAGCACAGCACAAGCAAACAAATTGGGGGGGGGGGGACTTGGAACATTGAGTTTTGCTGTGTATAGGATTTGGAGGGACATGCCTAAAAGATGGAGAGGCTTAGAGGTGAGACATGCCTCATGAGTTACCTACTTAAATGCTTTCGATGGATCAAGAATGAAGCACTTGTGCTGTCATAGATGATTGGCATAAAACCTGTGAATCTCCAGCCAGTTGCCTGAGTTGGGAAGCCAAAGGGTTTGTTTGGGAAGAGGGCACCATGTAGTGTGTGATTGGGTATTTGTGATGAGGCAGAGGTCATATGAGCTGAGAGGTACAGTAGCTAGGTTTTGAGGTAAGAAAGACATCATGAGTGTTTAGGGTCTGTGTGCTAGGATGTGAGTAGGGGATGAAAGAAGTTGGTGTAAAGAGTTAAGATTAGTAAAAGATTTGGCTTCCACCTCAGCAGCATTGGTATGAGATGAAGGTGAAAGTCATGAGGAGTTGTGAGCACTGAAATCACTGAGGACAAAGACTTCACAGAGGGATGAAGTGAGATATGGTGAATGAAGAAGAAGAGGTTTCTTGAAAGAAAATTTTTTTATCACATTAACTGTTTTCTATACAGTTTATTTCAGCTGGTGTGGGATATTTTTGTAAATTTAAACATTTGCATAAAGGTGCATATATGGCTGTGTTGTTAAGAAATTCATTTCCAAACCAACCAGCTTTAGGTTCAGTCTTACAATCTGGCACCTTGGGTAAGTGTCTTCTACAGCCCCGAGCCAACTGAAGCCTTACAAGAAAATTTAGTACAAGGAAGCCCACTGTATGTGTGTTTGCATGTATGTGTGTGTGTGTGTGTGTGTGTGTGTGTGTGTGTGTGTGTGTGAGACAGTGAGTTTGTTTATATTTGAACTTCACAAATTGCTGAGCTATTGGCAGTGATGATGTCATTTCCTTGTCAACAAACTGTTCATTGGCTATGCATGTTCAAAGTCATATGAAATAAGAAATCCTATACTTGAAAACAGAAAATGACTAGCAACAAGAAATGCATCTGGCTGAAAAAGCAATGTCTCCATAATATTTCTATTTAACTCATGGTAGCATGGAAAATGGATGTAAAAACAAATGAATTGAAATTTATGCGTCTTGCTCCAGTGACATGTTACACACACACACACACACACACACACACACACACACACACACACACACGGTACATCAGCTAATTAGGAACAAAAGTTTTGAAAACAATAGGTGGTTCAAATTTTAACTAAATATCCTCTTTTTTTAAGCTCCAACGTGGAAGCTTCAAATCTAATGCAGATAACAAGAAGACGTATCATTCTCATTGCCTTAGCTGCTAACCACATTGATTCAGAGATTGTAACCTCCTTAAAAGTCATCAGGTCCTTTGTGTTTAAGACAGGAAAGAGGTCCTGGCCCTGGCCTCAGGCAAGAACGTGTCTTCCACTGCCATAAGGGAAAAAAAAAAAATTCTTGATGGTCAAACATTCTCAGAAAAGACAAGTTTGTCCAGCAAATTCATCATGAATGAGAAACCCAAGAAATCAGTAAAGACCATTGCCAATCATCTCCATGTGTTGGCGACAATGATTAGACATGTGGTGCACAAAGACATCAGGTACAAATCCTGTGTTATGAGAAGAGAGCAGATCATGTCCAATAAAACCTGGAAGACATATGTGATCCAGTTGAGTGCATGCTGAACAAACTCAAGCACCACAAGGAGCCAGACGTGCTCTGGTTTGTCTCAGATGAGAACTTTGTTCAAAATAAAAAAAGTGAATAGGAGAAATGACAGATAGCTGTGCACAAAGCCCACTGAAGTCCCTACTGTTGTGCACACCAAGTTCCAATCATCTTAGGGATTGTGAGCAATGAAGGCCATGTCATGCTTCCTCATTTTTTTTTCCAGAAGGTCTTAGGGTCAATGTGGCAGCCTACATTAAGAGAAAGATGGTTGTCAAGCCCTGAATTGAGAAAATTGTTTGGGGGAGGTGTACATATTCCAGCTAGACACTACTTCCTTTCACACAACCTGGACAACCCACGAGTGAATGATTGAAAAATTTCGTGATTTGACTCCTGTATGAATGAGTGCTCAGGGCATGTTGTAATGTATATGGTCTAACTTAATTTTTATCTCACAACACTAGTTTCATACCACTGTAATATAATTTGAAAATAGCAGTGATATGAAACTCAAGCTGCAAGATAAATATTCAGTGGTGATAAACTCTGTGTGTGTGTATACATACAGGAGGCACAAGTTTTAACAAATGTGTTTTCTTTCTTTTTGTGTTCACTGCTTTCATTAAACACGCACACTCATCTCTCTCATATTCATATTATATATATATATATACACACACACACACACAAGGGTTGGCTGAAAAGTTCATAGGCTGACTAGGATACTCTCATAGAAAATGGCCAAATAAAGTTTATTTTACCACAAAGTTGCCCTTGCTGCCCATACACTTCTTCCATTGGTGTTACAGTGCTGATCCCATTGGTGAACAAGCTTTCATCCTGTTGATCAAAGAAGTAATTACCATATACTAGTTCCCAGCCAAGCATTTTTGTACGTTGGGGAATAGACGATAGACAGATGGGGCCGAATCAAAAGAATAGGGAAATTGATGAACCAGTTCAAAGCCACAGCCATGCACAGCAGCCGTTGAAACCAAGGACTTGTATGCTGGAGCATTGTCCTCATGATACAAGACCCTTTCATCAGTTTTCCTGGACGTTTGTTACTCACAGCCTTTCGTAATTTGCCTCAGCAAGTTGGCACAGTACTCTCCATTGATGGTGTGGCCCTTTTGAAAATAGTCAATAAGCATAATGCTTTTGGCATCCCAAAAAACTAAGGCATCACCTTCCCTGTGGATGAAACGTCCATGGCCTTCTTTGGAGCAGTTGAGAAGTGTTTCCACTACATGGATTGTCTCTTTCTCTCTGGCTTAGAAAATGTTCATCCTGGCTTAGAGAATGTTTAAGGAAACCAGCTAGTTCTACTTCAAACAATGTCAGATTTTCCTGTGATATGATCAGCTTGTTGCGTTTTTGATCAGGTGTCAGAATAGTGGCACCCACTGAGAAGAAACCTTTGTCATGCCAAGTTCATTATACAGAATATTCTTAACTCTCTCATGAGATATGCTAATAGCATTGGCTTATTTGGTTTATAGTTAATCAACTGTCATCCATCACCATGTGGTGAATGCAATTGATGTTTTCCTTGGTGTTGACAGTTGCAGGATGTGCAGATCTTGGGTCAACTTCAAGACTCTCCCTTCCCCTCCTAAATTCAGCTGTCGACTTTTGCAATGTTGATAAAGCTGGTTCGTCATCCTCTAATGTGGCAACCATGTCAACATGAATGTCTTTGGGGGATAAAGCCTTTTACTGCAGGTACTTGATAACACCATGATGCCCAAATTTTGTCGATTTTCAAGAAAAGTTGCTACTAGTTACTTTTTTTGAACAGTCAGATGTCTGTTCACCTGGAAAGAAACAATGCAGTTATTAATAAGAAGGGCTGAAAGTAATGCATACAGGCTTTCACAGTTCAAGCATAACTTCTTCATAGTCAGTCTATAAACTTTTCAGTCCATCCTCATATATATGTGTGTGTGTGAAAACAGGAGATTGGAAAAAAATTGGGGTATTATTTATTTGCCATTACAAGTGTTTCGTTTGCTAATAAGAATTACAAAATTGTACATGGGAAAACATGTAAGTTATTTCCTATTAGAAATTCTTCAGACAGAATCAAATAATACAAATTTGCATGAGATAGGATTCCTGGAAACAACAATCAAATCGACATGACAATACTGAAGATTGGCAACAAGAAAGGCATCCAGCAGTAGAAAACTTATTGTGACCAACTGCATCTACCCCAAGCAAGCATGGAATAGTGGACGTTAAAAAAAAATTACGATACTGATACACACACACACACACACACACACACATATATATATATATCAGGTGGGTGGGTCAAGTATTTGTGTGTGTTCTTGAAAGAGAAAGACGAAGGAGCTATTTCCTCAAGAGTAGCTTACACTCATTTTGGAATTTTTAAATTCAAGTAGTGTATATTTTTTTATGAGAGAAATTACAAACAAAAATGATATATTTCTGAGTTGAGCCAAACTCGCCGTCTTTTAGGGACAACTTCTTATAACAGGGCTCCCAATTTATATTGCCGTTGGGTGGGGGGATTTGCATGAAAGTCACACAACCCTATTGCGCTTTTCTATTGATATTGGAAGAAAGCAATGTGATCTAAATGTTTTTTTATCGATCCTATAAACATGTTCAGTAATTTACCAAATTTAATTTCTAAGTATTTTATCAACAACAAAAGGAA
>NC_068982.1:68295517-68300517 GCF_001194135.2 Octopus bimaculoides | reverse complement strand
GCGGTGAGTTGTAAAAAGTATCACCATCATCGCGTATGTCATCTTCGTCGCCAGCGCTTCGGTCGTCATCATCATCATCATCATTACTGCCGCCGCCACCTCCATCGCCACACCACAACCACCACTGCTGCCGTCGTCGTCGTCATTTGGTTTTTAAAAAAAAAATATCTGAGGTTAATTACTTAGAGACAGCGTGATCGATTGATCAATATATAGATAAATAGGTAGATAGATAAATTGATGCAAGCATACATAAATTTTACAGCACGTTCAGAACGCTTCTCAGCACACAATAGTGTACTTTTAGTTGGAGTTCAATACACACACAACAAACACACACACATTACGCGCACTCGGAGTCAATATTTATCTCGTACACTAATAGGATAAATTACTGAACCTTTTGGTATTGGAAACGATCAGTTCTATCGATTTTGAAGAGTAGCGTGGGAGGTTGGTGGGTGGATAAGTAAACAAGTGTAGTGACATGCATTCCTTTTCCAATGGTTATTAGTGGACATTCGTAGTAAAAGGGGGCGGGTGGTTTCAGCTGGAAACCTAAATAAGTGTTTCACACACAGCATCATTATCACCACTACCATCATCATCTCCCCACCATCACCAACATTACCATTATTGTCTTCAACATAGTCATCATTATTGTTGTCCTCATTGTCAACATCATCGTCGTCGTCATTGTCATCATCATCACAAACACCACCACCACCACCACCACCACTGCCGCCATCACCACCACAACCTATTATCTTAACATTATCATTGTTGTCTTCAACATCAATTGCAGCAGCAACATCATCACCACTGCATCCTCCACCTTCTTCTCCACCTCGCTCCCATCCACCTCCTCTTTCTTCTCCCCCACCACCTCCTTCTCCTCCCCCCACTCCTTCTCCCCCACAACTTCCTTCTCTAACTCCACTCTACTCCACTACCACCACCTCCACTGCCCCTCCTCTGCAGCATCATCACCATCATCATTATCCTCCTTTTCCTCCTCATCATCACTGTTATCAACACCCACCACCACAATCACCATCACCACCACCACCTCGACATCATTAACATCGTCATTGTTGTCATCATCATCATCATCATCATCATCATCATCATCCTTCCATTCAGTTATGAATTAAAGTCTTTGATAAATCAGCATCTCTCTTAGCTTTTTACCAACTTTGAGTTCCAATAATATTTGGTTTGATGTAGCAGCTCTGTGTTGTACACCTACCACAATTAATTACTTTACACTTCATCTTCGAGAATATTTTTTCACCACCTGACCCCCCAATCATCTATTCATGTTATATATTTCTCAAGAGAGATACTAACATATGCTTCTCAGCCCTATGGTTTTGGGTTCAGTCCCACTGCAGGGCACCTTGCACAAGTGTCTTCTACTATAGCCCCAGGCTGACCAATGCTCATCATATATTATTGCTAAATATCTTCATGTGCACGTGCACGCATGTGGGTGTATGTGTGTGTACTAAGTATGTATATCTTTGTGTTTGTGTCTGTCTCCTCACTGCTTGACAACTAGTGCTGGTTTGTTTATGTCCCTGTAACTTAGTAGTTTAGCATGAGAGACTGATAGAGTAAATACCTAAATTTACAAAGATAAAGTACTGGGGAAATATTAGTTTGACTATAGAGGTGCCACAGCATGGCCATGGTCCAGTGACTGAAACAAATAAACAATATAAGATACCATTGCCAAAAACTATACCTCAGTGACTGGGCTTTATCTCCATAAACAGAGAAGACATCAACCCTGATCAGTTGCTGATATTTTACAGAGCCTGTGTGTGCTCCACATTAGAATAATGCTTATATATTTTGGGATGCTGTTGCTTATGCATACAGGTATATTGTGATTGCATAAAAAAGCTCAAAAAAACTGTTTGATAAAGACTCACTCCCAACTGCTGTCTCACAAACACAGTTTCTTCTTTCTACTTCTTGATACCTACTACATAATGAAGGTGCATAGCCTGGTGGTTAAGGTGTTGCACTCATGATCACAAGATCATGGTTTCATTTCACAGATTGAGCAGTCTGTTGTGTTCTTGAGTAAAGCATTTCATTTCACATTACCCTGTGACCATTTAGACATCTGAGATGTGATACACAGTGCATTTGCACCAGGCAATTTGCACCAAGAATTTTATGGTGGGAGTGAGCTAATGTACACACAAATAGTTGATCCTCATAAACAAATTATTAAATAAATTATCTGTGCAGGTTGTTTAGCAAGAAATTGTGGAAGCTTCATCTGTTTGTTTATGACACAAGAATCCATCAACATATCGACTAAAACAGCTTCTGCTCACTTAAAGTACTGCTTACCTTGTTCACCTAGGCCCACTCAACAAATCTACCTCTCCTCCTCTCATTCGTATTTTCTCATCCTTCGGGTCCTCCATTATACACTACGTACAATCATTTCTCTCCACAAATGCAACTATCTGAAATTTTACCAAGCCTACATTTTGTCTGTTGTTCTTGCCTTTAAAAAGTTCAAATTTTGGCACAAGGCCAGCAAATTTGGGTGAAGAGGTAAGTCAATTACTTCGACCTCAGTGCTCAACTGGTACTTATTTATTTTTTTTTTTCTCCGAAAAGGAGAAAGACAGAGTTGACCCTGACAGAATTTGAGCTGAGAATATGAAGATGGACAAAATGTCACTAAGCATTTCATCCAACATGCTAATGATTCTGCCTGCTTGCTGCCTTCAAGGTTCAAACTGAATATTAACCACATCAATTGCACCAATGTGAGAAGGCCTATAACAGTCATGAATACTGAGTAATTAATTGAACCCTCCACCTATTTCCAAGTAAGGTAATATTCCCCCATGGCTTGACATTTTCATGAAAGATTGGAAACAAATGATATCACTAGTATGATGATGATACTTGTATACAAGCTCAGCTAAATTTCTCAGAAACAACTCCAACACGCTTAAAGGTTTTAAGTCTGATAGTTCTCATTTCCCATTATACAAAAGCATTTTCTTACAACAATTAATTAAAAAGACTGCTATTGTCTCTCTGCATATATTAAGAAAAGCTTTTAACACACTTTTTCAACTCAACTGATTTTTCAAATTAACCTTTATATTGATTTATAAAAGAAAATATATCTTCACATTCTTGAAGAAGTTCGTCTATTGAACAGGCTGAGTAACTTTATTATCAGCAGGTGTAAAACAAGTATTATATTTTTACCAAGTGCTGTCTTTTATCTTTTCTATTTTACTTGTCTCAGTCATTGGAAGGTGGCCATGCTGGGGCACTGCCTTGAAGAGTTTTACTTGAGTAAATCGACTACTGTACTTAATTTTAAACCTCATACTAATTTCATTGGTCTCTTTTGCTGAACTACTTAGCTATGAGGATGTAAACAAACTGACACCAGTTGTCAAGCAATGGCGGGGGGAGGCAGACAAACACACACACACACACACACACACACACACACACACACATGTAGACATTGCAGTATGATATAGTCCTTGGACTCATCAGATCCAGTCAACTTGTCCATTCTATGCCAGCATGAAACATGGATATTAAATGATGCGATAATGATACATTCATACATGCATACATACATACATACATACATAAATATGTATGTGCCATCATCATATTTATGCCTGCATCATTATCATCATCATCTTCATCATCACCATTTAATGTCCATTTTCCATGCTGGCATGAATTGGACAACTTGACAGGAGCTGGCAAGGCCAGAGCCTGCAACAGGTTCCATAGTCTGTTTTGGCTTGGTTTCTACAGTTGGATGCCCTTCCTAACACCAGCCATGTTACTGAGTGTACTGGTTGTTTTTTATATGGTACCAGCACCAGTGCTTTTTATGCAACACCAGCACCAGTGTTTTCTATGTACCAATAGTACCAGTGCTTTTTATGTGGCACCAGCATCAGTGTATTCAATGTATGTGCTTTGCTTGTTCTCCAGTTTGCTGTGGTATAGCATCTGAGAGATGATTCCCTCATTACACTGGGTGCTAAAACACCTAAAAGTCATAGACAGGTGAGACAACTCACCCCCATTCCCATTCAGAAGAGATGGATATTGATGTTTCACCATTTTTGTGGCTTATCATCATCATGTTTGTGAAATATTAGTATCTATCATTCCTGAATGGGATCGGGGTTGAGTGGTCTTGTCAGCAAATGATTTTGCCAACATTTATATAGTCATGGACTGGTATTTGAATTTGCCCCACCTGCTCAGTTAATTCTGCCAGATACTAACTTCACTGATAAGTCACAAAAATGGTGAAATAACAGTGTCCATCACTCCTGAATGGGATCAAGAGGGAGTTGTCTTACCTGTCTATGACATTCAAGTGTTTTAATGCCCAGTGTAATGAGGGAGTTGTTTCTCAGGTACTATACCGCAGTGAACTAGTGAACAAACAAAACACATATGAAGCAGGCTAAAGTGACATGTCGTATCAGTTCGATATGATGTAGTCCACTACCAAATGTAGCGTGTAGATGTAACGCTTGAAGGTTCTCGCGTCGGATTAACAGTGAATATTACAAAATCAACACCAAGAAGGAAGAAGTATTATTTACATATATTTATTCGTTTGTCAGACATGTAGTAAGAGATACAGCAGTAATTGTAGTGGCAGTGACAACAAGTTCGCTTGCTAGTTGGTAGTTGAAGCGTAGAAGTTGCTGTCTGCCAGTAGAGAGGGAAAGAGTAAGGAACGCATGGTGCTGACTAGAAAGGAAGAAAGGATAAATGTGGCATCGTCTTTCTGGTGGGCGAAAGCTTCTCTTCGTATGTCGAGTAGAGGGTAAAGGGAAAGTGCTGCTCTTGGTCATGGCTGACACAAATGAGGAAGAGATAGGAAATGCTCTCTGTTATATAGACTATGGTCAGTGATGTAGGTCAAACCATAAACAAAGGACTGACTAGCACAGGTCCTTGGGGGGGGG
>NC_068982.1:68292561-68295417 GCF_001194135.2 Octopus bimaculoides | reverse complement strand
CATTTGGTGAGGAAATGACCAGTGAGTGGTCAACTCAAAAATGGTTTAAACGATTTCGCAGTGGAGACCTGAGCCTTGAAGATGGTGAGTGTAGTGGACACCCATCTGTCATTGATGATGGTCAATTAAAGACCGTCATTGAGAAAGATCCATGAAAAACAACTCGAGAACTAGCAAAAGAACTTTAAGTTAGCCAATCGGAAAATCAAAAAGGCTCAACAAATTAGTACCACATGATTTGAATGAAAATCAGAAAATGCGCAGATATGAAATTTGCTCATCACTTCTCCATAACCAGATCAATCCATTTCTTAACAGTATTGTAACTTACAATGAAAAATGGATTCTGAACAATAATACAAAATGTTCTTTGCATTGGTTGGACCAAAGTGGAGCACCAAAAACCTTCCCTAAACCCAAGCTCTTCAAAAAGAAGGTTATGGTGACTGTTTGGTGGTGTACTGCTGGGCTCATCCACTATAACTTTTTCAAACCCAGAAAAACCATTACTGCAGAAACATATTGCCATGAAATTGTCAAAATGAATGAAAAACTGCTACTCCTCCATCCGAGACTGGTCAATTTAAGAGGGTCAATCATTCTTCATGACAATACACAACCATACCTTTCACTAATTACGCTCCAGCTTATTCCCCAGACCTTTTTCCTATTGACTATCACTTTTTCAAGCACCTTGATGGTTTCCTGTTAGTGAAGGAGTTACAAAGTCAAACTGATGTTGAAAGTGCATTCAAAGAGTTCATCAGCACCAGAACTCCAGATTTTTATGTTACCACAAGAAACAAACTTGTAACTCATTGGCAGAAATGTGTTGATTGTAATGGTACTTACTTTGATGAATAAAGTTTCCCAATTGTTGAAATATATTGTGATGAATTTCAAAATGTTGTTTATTTTTTACTCAGCCTGATATATATATATATATATATATATATATATACATACATACACATACATATAATGGGCTTCTGCAAAGGATTTCATGTATCAGATTAGCTCATAAGGTTTTGGTTGGCCCAAGGCTATAGTAGAAGAGACTTGTCCAAGGTGCTGTACAGTGGAACTGAACCTGAAACCACGTAGTTGTAAAGCAAACTGCTTAACCACACAGCCAGTCCTGTGTCATCTGTGTATTTATTTTAGATTGATGTGAAAAATTGCTTCCAAACATTAAAATATTTGCATTTTCTGTCTAACCAATGTTAAACAGCAATGAATGATTAACAATATTCCTACTTTGTTTAATGATGTATGTGTTAGCAATGTTATGATGTGAAACATTTCCCCACGACAAATATATTTGTGTTCTGAATATGTGAGTGTATGTAAATATGAAAACGTAGAGATAATTTTGATGAATATCTCATTGAGCTATAAATTTGCATACTATCTTTAATCTTCATTTATTATCATTAACATAGAAGTATTTTTGTCCATTTATCACCATTTTCCAACAAACCAAACAACGGCTTGTAACATATATACTTAACAAGGGAGCTTCTGTGTAGTCATTCAACTTGCAAAAAATAACAGCCAAATCTCCTCAAATCACACTACATTAATAAACAAAGAAGTTTCTATGTAGTCATAATCAACTTGCTGAAAAAATAACAGTCAAATCTCCTCAAATCACACCACATTAATAAACAAAGAAGAATATGTATGTAGCCATAATCAACTTGCTGAAAAAATAACAGTCAAATCTCCCACAAATCACATCTTACTCATGAGAAAGCTTCTATGTAGTTGTTTAATTTGCTAAAAATAACAATCAAATTTCCCTCAAATCATATCCAACTAACAAAGAAGGTTCTTTGTAATCTTTTGTTCTGCTAAAAATAACAGTCAAATCGTCATTGGATGAAAATTGCAACTGTCACTTATGAGCATCACTTAGTAACATGTTCAATATATTGTTAATTGTTTTAAGTGCTAAGTACCTATGTAGTCACAAGCAAATATGAAACACTTTTGGTTCCTTACTCTTGACCCAATTTAACATCCAGGATGTAATATTTGGAGGAATAGAGGGAGATAGATAGATACAGAGAGAGAGAGATAGATAGATAGATAGAGAGAGAGAGAGCGAGAGAGAGAGAGAGAGAGAGAGAGAGAGAGAGAGGAGGTTCCATCAGGACCTGGCTGTTTTGCATTACAGTTGAGTAGACTGGAGCAATGTGAAATGAAGTGCCTTGCTCAAGGATGCAACATGATACCTGGCCAAGGAATTGAATTCATAACATTATGATCACCCTAACCACTTGGCCACGTTCACACAAACTCGATAATGTGTTTAGATACACTATTTTTGAGTAATGGGTAAGATAGTCACAGCTAGAATACCTTTAATTGTAGTCTGCTTCATTAGGGCTGGTCTCAGACCAAGCAACAACAGTAACAACAAAATAATGATACAAAAGTGACAACAACAGTTATGAGAACAACAAAAACAAGGATTACAACAATGACAATAAATAACAACAACAACGGCAACAAAATGAATTCAATTTTTAGGTATCTGGCAATGACCGAGCGCGATCGTTGCCAGAGCAGCTGTCTGGGTTCCGTGCCGGTGGCACGTAAATAGCACCAGCGTGATCGTTACCAACGTCGCCTTCCTGGCACTTATTCCAGTGGCACGTGAAAAGACATTCGAGCGAGATCGTTGCCAGTGCCGATGGACTGGCTCCTGTGCAGGTGACACGTAAAATACACCATTTCGAGTGTGGCCATCGCCAGTACCTGCCTGACTGGCCCTCGTGCCGGTGGCATGTAAAAGCACCCACTACACTCTTGGAGTGGTTGGCGTTAGGAAGGGCATCCAGCTGTAGAAAC
>NC_068982.1:68285264-68291975 GCF_001194135.2 Octopus bimaculoides | reverse complement strand
GTATATGTATATATATGTGTGTTTGTGTGTCTGTGTTTGTCCCCCCAACATTGCTTGACAACCGATGCTGGTGTGTTTATGTCCCCGTAACTTAGCGGTTCGGCAAAAGAGACCGATAGAATAAGTACTAGGCTTCCAAAGAATAAGTCCTAGGGTCGATTTGCTCCACTAAAAGGCGGTGCTCCAGCATGGCCGCAGTCAAATGACTGAAACAAGTAAAAGAGTAATGTAAAATGTCAAAGAAACCTTGTAGCTGTTTCTTGCAATAAATACGTCTAAAGCAAAATTTTTTCATGAACCCTTAAAATACATCAGTTGATTCCCAATTTGCTATTTTCTTGCACAGATTCCCCAAAATCTTATATGGACCCTCAGGAGCCATACAGACCCCGGTTGTGAACCACTGGTGTAGTGTATATGTATGAATGCAGCAGAAGTACACATTTTTATCAAAACACTGATGATTATTCCTATTAACTTATGATGACCTCAGTACTGCAAGTAGCACAAAAAAAAAAAAAAATAATAAATAAAAAAACACCCAGTTCATGCTGTAAAGTAATACAAATAATATATGAGTATATGCATATATATGTACATACCTTCATCTACATGTATATATAGATGCATATCTGGGTACATGACGTTGAAAAAAACATGGAGAAAATGATAAACAGGGTACAAAAAAAACACACAGGCCACATAGATAACATTTCCTTCATCAGCTGCCACCATTATAACACTGGCGTCTCGAAGAGTTAGGGCAGGACACATCGTTAAAATGGCTCTTCCCACGGACACAAATTAAATTTGTTCCATGGAGGATAGAGGTGGACGGAAAACAAGACAGGAAAATGAAACAGTGAAATAAGTGAAATGCTATAAAGTAGTTGGCATTAGGAATGGCATCAAGCTGTAGAAACCATACCAAAACAGTCTTCTACTATAGCTCTGACATGATCAACACTTTGTGAGGGGATTTGGTCAGATGGAAACTGATAGAAGCCCTTTGCATATGTGCATCTGTTTATCTGCCCACCTATCTATCTATCTGTCTATCTATCAGTTTGTCTGTCTGCCTGCTAGCCTGACTGTCTGTTTGTCTATCTATCTATTCATCATCTGTCTAGTTGTCAATCTAGCTAGTAATCTACCTACTTGTGTGTATGTATGAATGTATGTATGTGTGTAAGTATATATATGTGTGTTTGTGTGTGTGTGTATATATATACATATATATATATATATATCTATCATCATCATCATCATCATCATCATCGTTTAACGTCCGCATTCCATGCTTGCATAGGTTGGACGATTTGAATGAGGACTTGGTGGACCAGGTGGCTACACGAGGCTCCAATCTGATTTGGCAGAGTTTACACACATACACACACATATGATGACAACAATGATGATGACGATGATGATGAATGTGATGATGATATGACAAAGCAGGTGATCATGATGATAATGACAATGATGATGATAAGGATGATGATGATGATGATGATGAGTATGAGGAGGAGGATGAGAAGGATGTAAAAGGTATCAGGTCTATCAGGAAAAGATAATGAATTTCAAGATATGCAAGACTCATTAACAATATATATACAAACTTTTCAGCTATCTATCTAGAAGTAAAGCTTAGTCAAAGACTCGTATTAGTTTGTTTGCTTTATTTTGGTCATGCTCTGTCCTTCACATGGAATATTATAAATTAGAACAGATATACCATGATAATAAATGTATGTAATTCACATTAGTTTCTTTCATTGAGAGACAAATGAAATGATCCTGTATCTATGGATTTCTTCCTGTCATTTCTCACTTGTCAATTTATTCAGTCAGATAGATTGTTACATGCTTGGCAGCAATGATCGTGATCATGATAATCACCATTATTATTGTCTTTGTCATTGTTCTCATCATCATCATCGTCGTCATCATCATTGTCAATGTCAATCTACTACTACCATAATAATGATAATAATAATAATAATAATGATAATGATGATGATGATGATGATGATGATGATAAACCTTTCTCTTAACAAGGCCTGAAATTTTGGGCAAGGGGGCTAGTCAATTACATCAACCCCAGTGTTTCACTGGTACTTAATTTATGGACCCTGAAAGGTTGAAAGGCAAAGTCGACCTCAGTGGAATTTGAACTGAAAACGTAGTGATGGGTGAAATACCGCTAAATATTTCATCCAGCATGCTAATGATTCTGCCAGCTTGCAATAATAATAATAATAATAATACTAATAATATAAAAATATAAGCACAAGGTTTGAAATTTGGCTGGGAGGAGGATAGTTAATAATGTCAACCCAGTATTTGAGTAGTACTTATTTCAATGACCTCAAAAAAGATGAAAAGATGACAACAGCATCAATAAATACTCTGATGCAGTTCCAGGCAGTGGCTCTCATGGGTTTTGATCTTAACTGATTGGAAGTCTTATCATGTACATGCTTTGTCTTGGTATAAATGATGGGCTACAGCAAATATTCTGCTCAATACCACAGATTTGCTTGTCAGTTGCATGACCTTAACCAGTTGAGCATGTCCCTTAGTGGCTGACGATATGTGCATCTCTGATCATGAGCAGAAGTAGAGGGAGGCAATCAAAGCCATGTGTTGAAAGGAACTCTTGGTAGTCTAAATAATTCACCTGTGGAAACATGGGTGTTCTGTTCAACATCCTTCAACAACCCTTATTGAGGGACCTTTTGAGCAGGATTGGCTACTCAACCCGAAGAAAATTATAACTGGGTCCCACCTGCAAGGTCATGTCCTGTTTGTCTTGATATGAGATCATCACGTTGCACATATATGGTTGTGATGCATGTACCTGGTGTACCCTTATCAGACGGGAAGTCATGACGGGTATATTGGGCTTTGTATATTTGTATCTCAGTGTCACTTTGATGGCATACACTGCTCTCTCACTCAATACTACTACTACTACTACTACTACTACCACCACCACCACCACCACCACTACTACTACCAACAACAACAACAACAACAACAACGATGATGATGATAATAATAAACTCCTGAATAGGTCTCTAAAAAAATGATAAAGCAACAATACACATATAGAGAGATCAAGATTATTGACTAGATATTGTTGTCAAGGATCATCAAGGAATCTCCTAATCAATATATATCTCAGCAGGTGACAATGTATCTTTAAAGGAAATGGAAAAAACTCTTGAAATCAATGATATGGAAAATAAAAATAACACAAATGTTGAATCTGAAGAGAGAAACAATCCCTATTAATCAGGTAAAAACCCAACAAAAGACAAAAACAAAACAAAATAAACATACAGACACATACATAACCAGAACTTACAGATATATCCAATATATAGAAAATAGCATTGTTAGGCACTGGACACGTCTTATCTTTCAATACAGTAAAAAATATCTATACAAAAGCAAACAACAGCATATACCCAAGGCGCAGAGAACTGTTCCCAGTAGTACAGAAAAAGCACACAGTTTAAATAAGATGAAAATAGTGCATATTTTATAGAGTACCAAGGAAGGGAATAATAGAATGGAAGAAAGAAGAGTATCAAAAGCGACAGAGAGAGATAGAGAGAGAGAAGGAAAGAGAGAAAGAGAGACAGAGATAGATAAATAGATAGATAATGAGAGAGAAAGAGAAAGAGAGTCAGAAGGGATAAGAAGGACAGCGGGGTGAGTTGAGTTGGCAGAGAATCAGGGCTGACCAAAGTTACCGTGGTCTTTTCCGTAGGCTTTTCTTTCCACAGCTAAACCTAAACTGTCCTCCCCTTTTTTACATGAGAACATTACTGTGATACACGATCCCTATTGATCACCTGTTCTTTTTTTTTCCGATCCCTTTTGATTGAACTCCCCCCTTTTTCTTTCCTACGATCCCTTTTGATCACCCCCCCCTTTTTTCTCCTTCCCCCTCCCAAAAAGAAAAGCTCTACATTGTATTTGTCCCTCTGTGTTGAGTCCTGTGTGGCTAATAAAAGAAATGTATCCACTGTGGTCATATATAGGTAAGTGGGGATAGATGCAGTGGTACCAGAAAGAGAGATAGAAATCATGGTGATAAGGAACCAGAGCCTACACTTAAGGTAACATTTTAATTTTTTTACTTGGTTTACTCATAGGTCTATGGTCATGATGGGACACCGTCTTGAAGGGTTTACTCAAACAAATTGATTCCATTACATATTTTTAAGTATGAGACTTATTTCTTTGGTCCCTTTTGCTAGATCATTGAGTTATGGAACCATAAACAAGTCAATGACAGTCATCAAGCTGTGGTAGGGGACAGACACAGACAGAAAGAGACAAAGATACTTGTGTACACATACACATGCACGCATGCATGCACACTCACACACACACGAACGCACGCACGCACACATACATACAGACACATGCACACACAAGCACAAGCACACACACACACACACACACACACAAATACACATACATGCATACACACACATACATACAGTACACACACACATTCATATGTATGTTTATATATATATATATATATATATATATATATATGAATATGTGTGTACGAATGCTTGTGTGTATGTGTGTGTGTATACACGTGTGTGTATACACGCGTGTACATGTGTGTCTCTGTGTATGTATGTATGTATGTGTGCATGTATATGCATAAATGTGTATTTGTGTGTGCGTGTGTGGGTGTGTGTTGCAATCTCCTTGTCTTATGACAATATAATTGTAAATGAGTATTACTGTCATGCAAGCAATGCCTTTGTTTCCAATCTTCCTTCAAAACATGTTTAGTCTTGGGGAAAATATTTCCTTACTTAAAAACGAGTGAAGTGTTGGTGACAGGAAGGATATCTGGCTGTACAAAATCTGGTGCAACAATTTCCACCCAAACCACGCGAAGATGATAAAGTAAATGTTAAAATGACAATGTCGATGATGTTGTTGTTGGCACTCTGTCGAGGGTTCCAGTCGATCCGATCAACGGAACAGCCTGCTCATGAAATTAACGTGCAAGTGGCTGAGCACTCCACAAACACGTGTACCCTTAATGTAGTTCTCGGGGATATTCAGCGTGACACAGTGTGACAAGGCTGACCCTTTGAATTACAGGCACAACAGAAACAGGAAGTAAGAGTGAGAGATAGTTGTGGTGGAAGAGTACAGCAGGGTTCGCCACCATCCCCTGCCGGAGCCTCATGGAGCTTTAGGTGTTTTCGGTCTGGGAATCGAAACTGCGATCCTATGACAGCGAGTCCGCTGCCCTAACCACTGGGCCATTGCGCCTCCACCGACGGTGATGATAATGAAAGACGAAAAGAATGTCCTGCAACTTACATTTTATTAACCTATAAATTTGTAGTCTTGTACCTTAGCCATAAATCAATTTTCCTTCTAAATAATTGCAGAATGGAAAAATCACTTAACTTTGACAAAAAAAAAAAAATTAAATTCCTGTAACTATCAAATAACACAATTATTAAAACAGTTTTTTTTGTGTGAATCAAAAGAGGTTAGAGTGTTAGAAGTTGCAGAAAATTGTTTTACAATTTAAAAAAGAAAAAAAATTTGTAGCTTTTGTTGCAAAATTGACCTTGTGCCTTGATAAAAAAAAAATCAATATCTGTTTTCTGTCTTTGATTTTGTATTTTCAAATGCTCAAAGCATTCTCACATAGGCACAGACATAGGCTATGTGGTTAAGAAGCTCACTTTGTAGCCATATAGTTTGGGTTCAATCCCACAGCGTGACACTTTGGGCAAGTACCTTCTCTCTACTGTAGCCCTGGGCTGACCAATGCCTCATGAGTGAGTTTGGTATTTTGTGGAACCTCATTGTAATATGTGCACACACACACACACACACACACACACACATGCACACACACTCATATAGACACTCACACATACACATATTTATATACATGTGTGTGTGTGTGTGTGTGTGTGTGTGTGCATCTCTTTGAGTCTCTTTTGCTCCCTATCCAGTCAACAGCAGGTGTTAGTTTGTTTATGTCCTTTTAACTTTGTGATTTGGCAACAGAAACTGATAGAATAAGCACCAAACTTAAAAGTAAGCATTGGGATTGATTTCTTTCAATTAAAACCCTTCAAGGTGATGCCCCAGCATGGTCACGGTCCAATAACAGAAGCAATTAAAAGATAAAAGACAATGGATTATGCTTTATAGTCCTCAGAGGTTAATGATAATATAATGGAACTGATTCTCTCGTTTATGCAGTTCACCACAAAAACACAAAGGTTTTGGACTCTAAGGAAGAAATTAATTTGTCCCCTCGTAGCCCTGAATTTTAAACTCTGCCGGGAGTTAATAAAAATCATATTAATAATATAAGTGGTGGTGGTGGTGGTAGTAGCTGTGGAGATGGTGTGGTAATCAACTATACAAGTTGCCTTGCTTAAAAGGTGATTTTTGTTTTCAAAGCAAATCATTTCAGAAGGTATACAGAAAATAAAAGGAAGAAAAAAAAAAGATAATTTGTAAAAATAGTTTGAAAACTTACATGCAGTTTTCTTCTTGTATGAAAAGAAAGAGACACATATACGTATGCACTCATTAACTCTCTCTGACACACAGAGACACACACTCTGACACAGACACACACACACACACACACACACACACACACACACACACACACACACACACACACACACA
>NC_068982.1:68281791-68285094 GCF_001194135.2 Octopus bimaculoides | reverse complement strand
TATATATATTCTTTTATTCTTTTACTTGTTTCAGTCATTTGACTGCAGCCATGCTGGAGCACCGTCTTTAGTCGAGCAAATCGACCATAGGACTTAGTATTTGTAAGCCTAGTGCTTATTCTATTGGTCTCTTTTGCCGAACCGCTAAGTTACAAGGATGTAAACGCACCATAATCGGTTGTCAAGCAATGTTAGGGGGCAACAAACACAGAGACACAAGCACACACATGCACACACACACATGACGGGCTTCTTTCAGTTTCCATCTACCAACTCCACGCACAAGGCTTTGGTCAGCCCGAGGCTATAGTAGAAAACTCTTGCCCAAGGTGCCATGCAGTGGGACTGAATCTGAAACATGTGGTTGGTAAGCAAGCTACTTACTACACAGCCACTCCTGCATGATTTCCTTCGTTAACATTATGGGAATAGAGTATATTCAATGCTTTTATTTTAGTCAATTTTCCTTAGTACAGCAAACCTGATTATCCAGTTTTGCCTGTTCTTATTGGATTTACCTTGCTTGTGAACTGATCAGTTATTATTTTCAAAATGTCCACACTAAAAGTGCATTATATACTAATTTATCAAAAATATTTTATAAGCATTTCAGTGTATATCTATGCTGGTAGATATCAAAGTGTAGCACTGGAGGTTTTTCGCTTATAAAATATGTCATGTTTTTCTTTCACTTCTGTAATAATAAACGTGAAATTCTATCTGTCCGTCTATCCAGGACCCCTGTATCTCAGTCTACATTTGCTCTACATAGACAATTTATAACTTTTTGGAAATCTGCCCTACATTTGGTTCTTGGACATCCAGCATTGGGATCTGATTTAAAAGCATTTTGGTTGCTATTTCTAGCAGGTAAGGCTTGGCTGATTCATACCATCTTGGTTGGCATTTGTCAGATGATGTCAGAGATCAAGGGGGAGATAAATGACATTCACCTTATGAATTTTATGTTGAAATAAGAACTTTAGGATAAATTGGCCAAGAGCTGGAATTCAACTTGGGACTGGAACAATAGAAGGATTGCATTACAGAATTAATTGACATCTGTCCATAACCTCTGATCAAACATCACCGGGGCATATAGTCATTATATACATTTCGAGCGTGGTCGTTGATCGTTACCAACGTTGCCTTCCTGGCACTTGTGCCAGTGGCACGTGAAAAACCATCTGAGCGAGATCGTTGCCAGTGCCGATGGACTGGCTCCTGTGCAGGTGACACGTAATACACCATTTCGAGTGTGGCCTTTGCCAGTAAGACATCCGAGCGAGATTGTTGCCAGTGCCGCTGGACTGGCTCCTGTGCAGGTGGCACGTAAAATATACCATTTTGAGCATGGCCGTTGCCAGTACCCGCCTGACTGGCCCTCATGCCGGTGGCACGTAAAAGCACCCACTACACTCTCGGAGTGGTTGGCGTTAGGAAGGGCATCCAGCTGTAGAAACTCTGCCAAATCAGATTGGAGCCTGGTGTCGTCATCTGGTTCATGGAAAGCGGACGTTAAACGATGATGATGATATAGTCATGCTATTTAGCTCCCTTTAGTTTTGGGCTGCAGGCCCAATTAGCCCTCTGCAGGAGCTAACTTAGAAGTCTGGACAGTGTGTGGCTTTTAAGCTAGTATCAAATAAATTTCAATTGTATGTTGCCATCAGCATCGAATCTAAACTAAAACTTTAACTCCACACCTTCTCTCTTTTCTACTGAAATTAATCATAACTTTAAAATATATTTTTTATTTGAATTTCTATCTTTTCCATATTTTCATCTTTGACTTATTTCACTCATTGGACTCCAGTCATACTGGAACACAATCTTGAAGGGTGTAGTCGAACAAATTGACCCCAGGACTTAATTTTCTTTGTATGCCTAGTATTCATTCTTTTGGTTTCTTTTGCTGAACCGCTAAGTTAATGGAATGTAAACAAACCAATGTTTGTTGTCAAGTAATGGTAGGGGACAAACGTAGCCACAATGACACAGATATAGGACACACACATGTGCACATGCACACACACAAGCACATACATGCATGCATGCGCACACATATATGATGGGCTTCCATACAGTTTCTGTTTATCAAATTCCCTTTCAAGGCATTGGTTTTAGCCCAAGACTATAATAGAAAATGGTTGCCAAGGTACTGTGTAGTGAGATTGAATCTGAAACTATGTTGTTACAAAGTGGTCTTCTTCACCACATAGCCACACCTAAACCTATGAAAATCAAGAGTTCTAATGCTGACAGTTGAACACTGGCTGCCTGGATGAAAGCCAGGAATCATAACCACTAGTCCAAATGAGAATATGTTCATAGGAATAATGTTCACTTTTCCATACCTTCATGGGTTGGATGGAGTTTGTTGAGGTAGAAATTTTATTGTCAGATGCCCTTCCTGTTACCAACTCTCACATGTTTCCAAGTTACATAATATTTCTCCATAACCAAACTTGGGGTCAGGGAAGAACGGAAATGAATGACACAGTTTGTATGATATTAACACTCATTTACCATCATCATGTAATATGTGTGTGTGTGTATGCACACATCTGCATGTGCATATGTAAGCAGATAAATAAATCACATTTGCCAAAACAAGGTGACATAAACAGCTATGCAGTCTCTCTTATATATGCATATACATATATATACACACACACGTGTGTGTGTGAATATATATATATATATATATATATATATATATATATATATATATATATGTATATATATACTGATGATGCAGGGTGGCACCTACATTGCTAGAAATAAGAGCTAAAAGCCCTTAGGGTTGCAAAGAAGCACATGTCTATGTACTGACAGGAGAGATGGCCACCCTACAGTGAGTGAGATCATCATTCTAGTCTAGTTTCACTCTGAATCAAAAGCTCATCAGTGATGACAATTCCATTGGTGGATAGTTTGGCTAAATCCCAACGGTCAGGATATAGTATTTACAATATGAATCAGTGGATGATTCAGCAAAATGGTAATGTGAAAATAATAAAATAACAAAGGTGGCCATAAGCAATATCAAACCAAAAAGGAAAAATTCAGTTGTTATTAATTGTGGCTCACAGTGCAGGGTAGCACTTACATTGCTAGAAATAAGAGCTAAAAGCTCTTAGGGTTGCAAAGAAGCACATATTTATGTACTGACACAGCAAGCGAGATCATCATACTAGTCTAGTTTCACTTTGAATTAAAATCTCATCAGTGATGACTACTCCATATATATATGCATGTATATATATATATATATATATATATATATATATATATATATAT
>NC_068982.1:68275607-68281781 GCF_001194135.2 Octopus bimaculoides | reverse complement strand
CGCTCGGGAAAGGAAAGAAAGAGAATTTGACGTTTTGAGCGGAGCTCTTCGTCGGAAACAAAGAAAGTCCAAAGAAGGGAAAAACGGAGGAAGAAAAAAAATCACCGCAGATATCCACGAGGTTAGTCAATTAAAAAAACACAGAGGAAAAGAAAAAACAAACAAAAGTTTGGACGTGGCATAAGCAATGTATTAATAAGATGCTCAGAGAAGGAAAAGACTAGAAGTTTTACGTTTGAGCATAGCTCTTCTTCAGAAACAGGAAAGTCCAAGACTAAGGAAGAAAAAAAGCACTAACAATCATGTATGGTTACATTTTTGAAGTAAGTAATCGGAAGTAGGAATGAAGAGAAAATGCTTTCTGGAACAGGAGAGTGTGAAAATGGTCAGTATGCATGTGCACGCACACACACGTGTGTGTGTGTGTGTGGTAGTGTGTGTATGTATAGTAGCATGTTGTGTGTGGCAGCAACTGTGTTTGTGTGTGTGTGTGCATGGTAGTATGTGTGCATGTGGTGGTAACTGTGTGTGCATGCATGGTGTGTGTCTGTGTGGTAGTGTATAGTAACGTATGCTTGTGTGTGTGTGTGTTTGTGTTAATGTGCATGTGTGTGTGGTAGGATCTGTCTGTGTATGTGTGTGTGTGTGTGCTATATATCTATATATATAAGAGAGACATTCTGTCCATTTGCGTGTTTGTTCATTTGTTTGTCCTCCAAAATGAAAATAAATGGTTCAGGGGAAACTATTATCTTATATCTTATATATATATGTGGCTCCCAAGAAACAGTAAAAGTAATTAGCTAATCAATAACAGGTATTACTGTTAGTGTATATATATATATATATATATATATATATATATATACAATAGCAATGAACAAGTACTTATCTAGTACAGAGGACTGGATGCTGCGACTTGTGTGCAAACACGAAAGCAGCAAAAAATCACATTCTGCTGTCAAGGAAGTTTCCAAATTTGCAAAGGAACTCGGCATTAACCTTGACTTAGATGAAGAACCTGAAACCACTGTCACCGAACAAGCAAAATGGAACAAACAGACTGCAAAAATGAATGGGCAGAAACAAATTGAGGAGCGGTGGAGCCAGAAACTTCTTCATGGACAGTATATACTTCGAAGCTGAAATGCTGATGTAGACCAATCAACAACACATCTGTGGCTGAGAAGCTCAGGACTAAAAGCAGAGACTGTAGGTTTCAAAATGATCCAGGCTAATCGACCAGACATGATCATTAAAGACAGAGGAAAAATACTTGTAGACTAACAGATGTAAAAATATGATAAAAATATATCTGATATCACTGATAAAAATATATCTGTAAAGGAGTTTGACTAATTACGTAAATATAAGGTCCTGGAAATTGAAAGATGTGGCATCTTAAAACGAGAACTGTTTCTGTTACTGTGGGTGCCCTAGGTATCATAAGAAAGGGATGTCAGAAACATCTAGATAATATCCCAGAAGAACCCTGTCTCAGAGAAATCCAAAAGACTGAGCTGGCAAGTACTGCCCACATCCTTAGAAAGACGCTATAAGTTTAAATGTTTATGTTGTATTACATGAAGATATTTTGCTACTGTCCCTGTCACTTCCCCTCCCCAAGCTTTCAGTCATATTGTAGCATCTCTTATCTTTCACTCGTCCTAGGATGCTGGGTGTGTCTCAGCAAGTGATTGTAACAAGCATGCAGAATAAAAGTAAATAATAATAATGATAATAATAATAATAAGAAGAATGATAATAATAATAACAACAATAATAATAATTTCAAATTTTGGCACAAGGCCGGCAAGTTTGCCACTAAGTACTTTGACAATTCTACCAGCTTACCACCTTAATAATAATAATAATAATTTCTATAAAGGCACAAAGCCTGAAATTTTGGGGTTGGGGGACTAGCTGATTACATCACCACCAGTGTTCAACTAGTACTTAATCTATCAACTATGAAAGGCTGAAAAGCAAAGGTGACCTTGGTGGAATTTGAGCTCAGAGCACAAAGATGGACAAAATGCCATGAAGCATTTTGCCCAGCATGCTAATGATTCTGCCAACTTGCCACCTAAAAGCAGATAAATATTATTCAACCAACATCAAAATTTAATCTTTTCTTCAATTTTAACTTTGATATATTTTACTAATTCCTCAATACCTGATGTTAGAGTATCTTACTGATGCGAAAATCCTTCATCTCTTGTGGATAGTACACAGTAGATCCAAAGATAGATTATTCTAGAGGAAATTCTAGAACAGACAAGGAAATACCTAATATTTGTTGTACCATAAACGTGACTAAAACCATTTAGATGTCCTTATGGAAATATTTTCTAGATTATGAGATTTTTCACACTATTTTCTCATAGTTGCAGCTTTAGAATTAGGAAGTACTTTAGTGTGTAAGTTACATGTGTGGATGTGTGTGTACGTTTGTATGTATGTGTGTGTATGTGTATATGTGCATGTGTGTATGTGTGTGCATGTGTGTATGTCTGTGTGTATGTGTGTGCATATTTGTATATATGTGTCTGTAAATGTGAGTGTATTTATGTGTGTATATGTGTGTATGTGTGTATGTATATGTGTATGTATATATGTATGCATGTATGTGTGTATGTGTGTCTACATGCGTGTATGTGAGTGTATGTGAATGTGTGTGTGTATGTATGTGTATGTATATGTGTGTGAGTGCTTGTGTGTAAATATTTTATAGGTGGAGCTCAGATTTGAAAATGTACATATTTGCTGTTTTTTATGTTTGTGTATGTGTGTGAGTGTTTGTGTGTGTGTGTGTGTGTGTGAGTGTGTGTGTACATGCATGCGTGTGTTTGTGAGAGTGTACATGTGTGAATATTCTTGTGCAAATATGTGTGTGTATGTGTTTGGTATGTACCAATAACATTGTACTTATATATATATACTAGCTGACGTACCGGTAATTCCTGTGAAAGCAGGGCTTATTCCTTGGTTCTGTTCTCATAATTGTTTCGCTAATCCAGTAACAACAATACAAAGTATGTAGCCCTTAAAACGGTTTTTGTGCATTTATTGAGAATACTGAACTGTCTTACACAGGATCTTGCTTTTAGGAATTCCCAATAAGTTATAAATATCCAAATTGTGAAGCCAGTTTTGTAGTAACATGAAATTAATTACCCGATAGTAAGAATTCAAATAAAGTAGCCCTGAAAAGAGCTTTAATACATTCTCAGAGTATAAAGAACTTAGTAGGAAATGCTAATAAGGTATGTATACTAAAATCGTGAAGCATGTTATGAAATAACAGGCTAATCAGATATGAGATAATAACAATTCAAAGTAAATAACTCTGAAATAAGCTTTTGTGCGTTCGCAGAGAATATTACCCTCAGCGCTGCTAGTGTTGGTATATTCGTGAATAAGTCACTAACCGAAATAAGTAAATCTATTGTTTAGGAAAATACTATTCACTCGTTTAAGCATTGTACTGGATAAATTGCGAAAATAACTCAAATAGTTCAAATAGTAAGAAATAAGCATACCCAATTTGATTTATACGAAATAATTTACAAACATGAATGGGTTATTTCCCTTGGCTATATATAAGGGTCCCTTTCAGGAGTGAATGGGTTATTTCCCTTGGATGTTTAGAAATAATATATTAGGGTTATTTTCTTTGGATGTTTAAAAATAATATATTAGTTATATGTAGTAAATATAAGTATCCCTTCCAGGGACCCTATCATTGATTTTTCAACAATCTAAGTATGTCACTAGTTTTTCAGATATAAGTTCTACTCACTTGTCAAGTTTCATCAAAATTGATATAATGATGTAGGAGGAGTTAGATAACAACGCCACAAACAAACACACCCACAGATTTCCACATATGTAGTAGATATATCTGCTTTGAATGAGTAAGTATATATATGAGTGTGTATATGTGGATGTACATGCGTGTGTGTATGTGTGAGTATATATCATGTATATATAAAACTAATATAATCAGCAAAAACTCATATATTTGTGTGTGTGTGTGTGTATATATATATTTAGATAAAGATAGTTATAACTGGTTCATAAGGTTACCCAGAGCACCCTATGAACTAGCCATAACTATCTTTATCTAAATACTCTACTGCTCTATAACTTAGCGTGTGCTTCTCTTTTGGATTTATGATTTACTGATGATATGGCTGTGTGGTAAGAAGCTTGCTTCCCAACTACATGGTTCTGGATTCAGCTCCACTGCATGGCACTTTGGGCAAGTGTCTTCTACTATAGTCAAGGGCTGACCAAAGCCTTGTGAGTGGATTTGGTAGACAGGAAGAAGCCTATCGTGTATATATATATACATATGTACACCACTCTTTACTCTATACTGTTTTCTCCCTCTATTCTTCTCTAATTCCCTTTTTCTCCCCTCCCTCCTTCACCGTTTTTCATCTGTCTGTCTGTCTGTCTCCCTCCCTCTTTCTCTTTTTCTGTCTCTCTCTCATTGTTCACATGTGACTATCGTACATCTTTCTTTTCCTTACGTGATCATCTTTTTTTTTCCTACACTGATGTTTAAACAAGCAGATGTATTTTTCTCTCTCTCTCTCTTCTATCTTTTCTCTTTTCAAAAAAATGTTTCTCCCGACATTTACTATTTTCCTCTCTTTCTGGTCTAACGACCCTCCATGTTTGTTTTCATTTGGTTTCCTTGTATGTCTCCACTGTTTTTTTTTGTTCCCAACTTTGACCCTCCATAAATCCTAAATTTTATTTTAGAAATTATGGGAGCAACTGTCTTTGAAGACTCATATTGTCATTGAATGCTTGAAATGAGGAGTAGATAGACAGCCAACAGCTGATAAAGAGTCTTTTCTCTGTGTTAACTTGTCCAGTTTTCCATTTTTCCTCATTTGTTTATGTATTTCATGTTATTTGCACCATCAGTGACGTCCTGTACCCATATATGCATGTGTGTGTGTGTGTGTGCGTGCGTGTGTGTGTGTGTGTCTGTATATATATATATATATATATATATATATGTAGAATATAAAGATAAAGATCATGTTAATGATTTTTATCAGGTAGTCAGCATGCTATAACAATCTATAGGCAATTTATACATTAAATTAATAATAATGTACATATGTATATAATTATATTAATTATATTAATATAATTAGATATGTATATAATTATATTAAGCATGCTTGAAATGCTGAAACCTTTTTTTTTTGGTAGTTTTTGAAGGTATCGGCACTTCAAGCATGCTGGAAATAGGTCGTTTTTGCCATTGCTCCCTTAATATAATTATATACATATGTATATTATTATTAATTTAATATATGTGTGTGTGTGTGTGTGTGTGTATTATATATTATTTATTATTTAATTGAACATAATGCATCCATTTCCAAGTATATATATATATATATATATATAGTTCAAATTTACAGAAAAGAAAAGATGAAGACAGGTATAAGAACAAGCAGGTGCATTAGTTTAATGCCTGGAAAAAATAGAAAAGTAATTTACATTTCAAGCCTACGCTCTTTGACAGGAAAGATTAAGAGGAAAAATGGAGAGAGAATGAAAAAAACGTAGAGAGAAAAAATGTGCGGCGTTCAACGGTCCAACATGATGAGATGACTGGAAAAAAGTGGTGGAATGAAAGGGAGATAATAATAATAATAATAATAATAATAATAATAATAATAATAATAATAATAATATAATAATAATAATTCATTCTTTCATTTGTAACAACAGCTAATATAAATCAAAATATTAAAGGACGACACAAGATGATATACAAATGGTTTTGCAAAAAAAAAATCATGTAAACATTTGATAACAATAAAACAATGTAACAAGTAAAAAACTCCCAATAGGGGAGGTGCTTTAAAGGTTACTGGTAGAAAAACCCATAAAAGCAACGGGTGCCAGATCAACAGGGCGAGAGCCCTTCTCCTTTTATATATTTTTTTACAGGTATATTCTTAGAATTGGTCCATCCATACTGGCCATTTTTCCAATATCCACCCACCTTTCAACAAATTTGCTAGGACACAGCACTTCCTTCTCTACCCTCACTTTCCTTTATTAGACTATTTTCCTTAGTCATTGTATGGTGATCGCTATAAGCTTTAAGCTTATAAATAAACACCATTATTATTATTT
>NC_068982.1:68270230-68275098 GCF_001194135.2 Octopus bimaculoides | reverse complement strand
GGCATCCAGCTGTAGAAACTCTGCCAAATCAGAGCCTGGTGTAGCCATCTGGTTTCACCAGTCCTCAGTCAAATCGTCCAACCCATGCTAGCATGGAAAGCAGACGTTAAACGATGATGATGATGATGATGATATATATATACATGAATATAGTTTATATATATAAATATTTGGTTTTAGTAATTTAGTTGGAAGGGGAGAGCATCTTCACTGACCTTTGCAACCCTCCACCTCCCCTACCTCCACGTCCATCACAATCTCCATGGCATACATCATCACCAGTACCACCACCAGCACCAGCATTAGCACCAGCACCTGCATCACCACCACCTTCACCACAACTGCCATCACTGCTGCCACTATCACTACTACTGCTGTCTCTACTTCTACCATCACCCACCTACCTGCTGCTCAAGCCATTGAGGTTGATATGTTCAACTGGAACAACTTGAACTTCAGTATACTTGTTTGTTAAGGATGAGTCAGTGGTGGAATAGCAGTACCAATGACCTTTACAGGACATCTCAGACTGGTGGTGCAAAAGAGAAAAGAAATCATGGGTCATGGGTTGTTGCTAATTGTTTACTGAGATCTCTGAAAGTAGCCCTGCTGGAATTCACTGAATATTGGGTAAGTCCATGAGGCAATCTGTGAAGAATAGTTTTTGTTCTGCCTGTAGCTACTGTAGAAGAAAAAGATTTGTTCAGGAGAGGGCTAACAGGAGATAAGGCTTCTGTCAGTTCAGTGCTATAATATAAGACATTGATAAACCTATAACTATATAGAAGACAAGGCTTTGATCAGCTAAGATCCACAGTCGAAGATAAAGTTTTACAAAGTCAGAGATTAGACCAGCCATTTCTTGTAGTAGAAGAGACGGGCTTAGTAAACCCAGGGCTATAAAAAAAATAGCTATTTTGTCAGTGCTGGTGAGACAGGAGACAAGACGTAGAGTTATTGCGGGCTATAATAAGTGCCAAGACCTTGGTCAGACCGGGTTTATATAGAAGAGATGGATTTGCTAAACCTGGGGCCAAAGTAGAAATAATTTTTTTGTCATCCTGTGGATGTGTAGAAGATGAGGTTTTGGTTAGACTGTTACTAACAGGAAACAAAGCTTTATATTTTCTTGTGTTATAAACAAACAAGGTTTTGGCCAGTTTGGGCCCAACAGGAGAAAAGGCTCTAGTCAGACCTGTACTATGGTAGAAGACAAGTCTTTAGTTAACAATGGTAATTATCAAAGACAAGATTTGGTAAGCCTATGGTTAAGAGAAAACAAACATTTGGTCTGCCCTGGTCTAACAGGAGACAAGTCTGTTGGTCAGCTGGTGATATAAAATGTAACTTAGCCTTGGTCAGACTATAGCTGTATAGAAGAAAAGAATTTAGTAAGCCCATGTTTCTAGTTGAAACAATTTTTTGATTATCCTAAGGTTTTGGTTACACTGGTGCTAATAGGAAATAAAGCTTTGGACATTCCAAGGTTAAAAATAAACAAGGTTTTCATCACATGTTATAAATTCATTTAACTGCTTGGAAGGCTTGCTACAAAATAGCTGACAGCTTTTGTTTTCCAGGTGACCTAATGAGTTGTGGAAGTAGATGTTGGGAAAACATTGATGCCATAGTAAAGGGTAGGATGGAAAAAGTTTTTGGAGTTACTGTTGTATCAGTTTGCAATAAAGGGCTTCTGTCAGTGGGAAATGCAGACTGTTCAATGCTTGTGTATGAAATGTGATATTGCATGATAGTAACACATGAAGACTGTGTAACTGTAGTGCATTGTTGCTTGTTAGTTAATGAATCATTACTTATCAACTGGATGTCCTTACTCTTGAATGTGGTCAAGGGCGTTTGTGTATTTATTAGTAGCACCAGCTTGTATATGTGAGCATGTTCTGAATTTAGTCACATCAAATTAAATTATTTAGTCAGATAAAAAAAAATGTAAGTTAACATGTCTTATCTGAAATGTATAAATATGCCAGAATGTATATGCTTTTATCTTCCATCTTCTACTTGTTTCAGTCATTGGATAGTAGTCAAGCTGGCGCACCAGCTTGATTGGCTTAGTCAAACAACTTGATCCCTGTACTTACATTTAAAAAAAATAAGCCTGGTCTTCTTCTGTCTGTCTTTTTTTATCAAACTGCTAAGCTACAGAGACATAAACAAACCAATTCCGGTTGTCAAATAGTGGTGGGGAGAAAACACATACACAAAGAAACACAGATAGAGATACACACACACACTGCGCTTCTTTCAGTTTCTACTGACCAAATCTACTCATAAAGCTTTGGTTGGCCTGGGGCTTTAGTAGAAGCCACTTGCCCAAAGTGCCATGCAGTGGGTTTGAATCTGAAACCATGTGGTTGGGAAGCAAGCTTCTTACCACACACTCATGCTAAGGTGTTTGATTTATTTTTTTTTATCTTTTAATCAGGAGGGAAGGTAATGGGCATGACCCTTTACAAAGCTTCTGAGACTAATGGGAGTGAGGGAGGGAGGGAGGCCTGGCTGATTTGGTTTTCAACAGAGCAGATTCTGCAAAAGGCAGCCAAGGACTTAGTGGTGGTGTTAATTTGGGGGACAAATTCAGTCTACCACACAGGAAGCACCCAAGAACCAAGTGTGGGAGGGTAAACTGGGATGTTGTGTGTGTGTTGAGAGAGAGAGAGAGAGAGAGAAAGAGAGTGTTTGTGTGGGTATGGGGTGAGGAGGTGGTGTGTGTGTGAGTGTGCATCTGCATGAATGTGTGAGTTTGTTAATTTGTGTAAGTGTATATGTGAACGAGTGCATATGTATGTGTATATGTGAGTGAGTGCATGTGAGTGAGTGTATGTGTGAGTGAGTGAATGTGTGTGTGTGGCTGTATATGTGAGTATGTGTACATGTGTGAATATGTGTATTTGAATGTGTGCATGTGTGAGTGTGCATATATGTGAGTGTGTGTGTAAACGTTTATGATTAGAGGTTTGTATTTTAACCTATTTTATTCAAGAATAAAATAAAAAACAAAAAAGTAAAAAAAAATTCTCCATTTTCATGTCTGACTACCATGTAATACAATACATTTGGGTATGTTGTTATTGTGTGGCCTGAGATCATCTCTTTCTGAGTTAACTTGCATGCCCCACTGGTTACATAAATACTTAAGCAAATGATTTCACAGGGCGTCTCAGATGCACTATGTCTTTGCTTCAATGAAGACCATAATAGATAGTTCCCATTGTGTAACACTGTGAATATATATGTACAGTAATACCTCACTTTACAAGGACCTGCTTTACAAGAACTCCTCTCGTTTACGAGTTTTATTTTTGAAGCACAAGATCTAAATTTTGAATGAAGTGCAAAAGTTTCTACTACCATAACAAATGCTTGTGTGTTACTGAGAAATTTATAGAGAGCGTAAAAATAAAAAACAAAAACAACTTCCAAGCAAATAACTCAAGACTTGTTTTTAAAAAGAAATCTACAGGTGCAGGAGTGGCTGTGCAATATGAGCTTTTGTCAAAGGTCATGGTGACCTTTGACAGGAATGAATTCACATTCCTCTTCATGGGCCCCGACCTGTCGGTGCAGAGTTGTCTGCAAGCGGTAAGTCAATTTGCTTGGGGGCACCGATGAAGTAGATTGAATTGAACCTTGTAATATTAATTGTGTTTATTATTGAACTTATTGAACAATGTTTTCGAGGGGTTATCGGTTGGCGGGTGCCGGTGCCCCTCCCATTTTTATTTCATACTTTTGTTATCACCTTCATCTCATTAATGTCTGCGTCCAGCCCGCAGTTACTTTATGTCTGTCTGTCTGTCCTTGTTTGTCCCCTCTTTGTAAGGCCTAAATGGCCAATCTAAATGAAATAAAGTAGCTTGCTTACCAACCACATGGTTCCGGGTTCATTCAAACTGCATAGCACCTTGGGCAAGTGTCTTCTACTATAGCCTTATATCTACAAGTAATGGTGTGTGCAAGTCAAGTGAAAGTGATTCAGAAAACAATTATAATAATATTTTTTATAATTAATGATCTTGACATTCTTTTTACTTTACATAAAATATACTTAACATTCTACTGTTGTTTTATTGCCATTTATTTATGAGTATTATAAATTTTATAGGTAAAACATTTTTCTGGGAACAAATTACGATTTTCATAATCCAGACTGCTTTCTGTTTTAGTTTTAATTAACCACTATACTGAGTAGTATTACCTGCTATAAGCAACAGAGTAAATGTTGGAAAAATAGGGATAAACATGAGTTTATATTAAAATTCCTATGAGCATTTCACCATTACAGTTGTTAGGAGCTCTGCAATAGAAGTTCCAAAGGCATGTAGATGCTCAACCACAATGGATCTTCAATACATTTGGAACATGTATTGCAGGGCTCCAAAGAACCATAGAACCATATCTACCCTCCCAAGGAGAAACCACTTCTAGCAACCACTTCTAGCAACCACTTCTATCCACCTCTGATAGGCAGTCTCAACACCTCACTTTAAGGTTGCAGTTCAAACCAGAGTTGTAGTGGTAAACCAAACTGAACATTCATAGTACATACTTACTATGTAATGTCAGTTGATGAAAACTCCGTGTATACTCTGTATATATTCTTTTACTTGTTTCAGTCATCTGACTGCAGCCATGCTAGAGCACCACCTTAAAGGGTTTTAGTGAAAGAAATTGACCTCAGGACTTATTCTTTTTAAGCCTAGTATTAATTCTATCAGTCTCTTTTGCTGAACCACTAGGTTACGGGGATGTAAACACTCCAGCATTGTCAAGTGATTGTGGGGGGGGGGATGAACACAAACACAATGACACACACACACACACACACACACACACACACACACACA
>NC_068982.1:68268004-68269867 GCF_001194135.2 Octopus bimaculoides | reverse complement strand
TGCAGTTCAAACCAGAGTTGTAGTGGTAAACCAAACTGAACATTCATAGTACATACTTACTATGTAATGTCAGTTGATGAAAACTCCGTGTATACTCTGTATATATTCTTTTACTTGTTTCAGTCATCTGACTGCAGCCATGCTAGAGCACCACCTTAAAGGGTTTTAGTGAAAGAAATTGACCTCAGGACTTATTCTTTGTAAGCCTAGTACTTATTCTATCAGTCTATTTTGCCGAACCGCTAAGTTATTGGGACGTAAACACACCAGCAACAGTTGTCAAGTGATGTTGGGGGGACAGACGCATAGATATATAGATATATACATATATACAACGGGCTTCTTTCAGTTTCTGTCTACCAAATCTACTCACAAGGCTTTGGTCGGCCCGAGGCTATAGTAGAAGACACTTGCCCAATGTGCCACGCAGTGGGACTGAACCCAGAACCATGTGGTTGGTAAGCAAGCTACTTACCACACAGCCACTTTTGCGCCTATATATATATGTGTGTGTGTATGTGTGTATACAATGGAACCTCAGTTTATGAATTGAATTTGTTCCTGAAGGCCATTCGTCACCTGAAGTGTTTGTAAACCAGAACTATTTTCTCCATAGGAAATTCATATTTGAGCATGGTTATGCAGTGAATAAAAGTTAGACAGCAACTGATGCTCTCCTGCTGATACTCTCAGCTTGTTGCCAACTGTTGTTGCCAGCTTGAGTATTTGCTTCTTGAGACACCATTCATCACCTGAGACATTTTATCATCATCATCGTTTAATGTCCGCTTTCCATGCTAGCATGGGTTGGACGATTTGACTGAGGACTGGTGAACCAGATGGCTACACCAGGCTCCAATCTGATTTGGCAGAGTTTCTACAGCTGGATGCCCTTCCTAACGCCAACCACTCTGAGAGTGTAGTGGGTGCTTTTACGTGCCACAGGCACAAAGGCCAGTTAGGTGGTACTGGCGACGGCCACTCTCAAAATGGTATATTTTATGTCCCACTTGCACAGGAGCCAACCCAGTGGCACTGGCACAATCTCGCTTGAATGTCTTTACATGTGCCAGGAAGGTGACGCTGGGCACAGGTGCCATCACGATTTCGTTTTCGCTTGCCCCAACAGGTCTTCACAAGCCGAGAAAAGAAATTGTTTGTAAACTGATTTTGTTTGTGATAGGTGTTTGTAAACTGTGGTTCCACTGCATATCATCATCATCATCATCTTCATTTAACGTCTGTTGTCCATGCTGGCATAGGTTGGATGGTTTGACTAGGGCTGGTCAGCTGGAAGGTTGCACCAGACTCCAGTCTGATTTTGCATGGTTCTCTATAGCTGGATGCTGAACCATCAATCTCTTAAAGTTCACAGTTATTTAACTATTTCAATCAAAGTAAGACACAAAGTGTTTATGGGCCACTCCACCTAAGTCTTAGAAATTGAAAAGATAGCTCAAGGTTTGCAAGAATAAAGATTATTATACATTAATATCTTTAGTGAGGGCAGGGTTTAGTATAGTCAACAGATTTCAACTTTTGTAAACTACTCTTTGTTATTTCATCAACCCTGGAAGAACATAGTCATCACCATCACCATCAACCACAATAATGATGACGATGATGATGAAGATGATGATGACAATGATGCTGACCATCACCACCAACAACAACATCACCGCTACCACTGCTACCACTACTGTCACTGCTACCACTACAGTCACTGCTACCACCACTACCACCACCACCACCACCAACAACAACACCAGAACATCATCAACATCATTAAGGCCACTGATGCAACTAGAGCATCACTACCTCCAACACCACCACCACCACCACAACCAAAACCACCACCACCAC
>NC_068982.1:68262153-68263364 GCF_001194135.2 Octopus bimaculoides | reverse complement strand
AGAATGAGAGGGGGAGATAGATATAGAGATAGAGAGAGTCGCGTTAGAAAAATAGTTCAAAACTTACTGTGTAAAGATAACGAGTGCGTTCGATCGTGTGATACAAACAATATATGAGTATATGCATATATATGTACATACCTTCATCTACATGTACATATAGATACATATCTGAGTACATGACGTTGCAAAGGAACATGGACAAAATGATAAACAAGGTACAACAAACAAGCAGGCCACATAGAGAACATATCCTTCATCAGCTGCAACCATTAAAACACCGGCGTTTCGAAGAGTTAGGGCAGGACGCATCATTAAAATGGCTCTTCCCACGAACACAAATTAAATTTTTTCATGGATGATAGTGGCGGACGGAAAACAAGACAGGAAAACAAAACGGTGAAATAAACAAACAAAAAGGCTGTACAGCCAGACGCGGAGAAGTTTGTGTGTATATACAATTGTTGACTCCAAATTTTTCCATTTATCTATTCATACCAATTCACAACTGGAAGTATGTATAATATTACTACTGGATAGCACAGGGTCAAATCTGAAAGTGGACGAGCTTTATACTGTATTCTACTATGTTTCTTAACAGAATATATCATAACTATATATGTATATATATTTATTGTATCATGAATTTATGGAAAGAAATCCCATAAAACTCTTCAATTTATTTAAAAATGGAGGAGACGAGTTGTTAGAATATATAAGAAGTTTAATTCTTGCAGACGATCATTTCATATAGAGATATAAAAATAATAATGCAAATTCACGATTGAATTAAATTAAATTAAATTAATAAAACATATCATGAAGACCGGGAAAGCCCCCGGCCCATCAGGAATCACTGCAGAGATGCTCAAAATATCTGGCAGTGTTGGCTATAGCCTAGTCACCCGTATTACGAACCAGGTGATACACGAAGGAGTCATACCCAATGACTGGTGTAGCAGCATCATAGTCAACTGCTACAAAGGTAAAGGGGACGCTTTAGATACAAATAATTACAGAGGCATCAAGCTGTTAGATCAGGTTATGAAAGTTACAGAGAGGGTCATAGCCCAACTAATTAGGGAGCGAATCAATTTAGATGAGATGCAGTTTGGGTTCGTGCCAGGTAAAAGCACTACTGATGCCTTATTTCTAGTGAGACAGTTGCAGGAGAAATACCTAGCTAAGGATAAACCTCTGTACCTGGCTTT
>NC_068982.1:68260054-68260700 GCF_001194135.2 Octopus bimaculoides | reverse complement strand
ACACTCTCTGAGTGGTTGGCGTTAGGAAGGGCATCCAGCTGTAGAAACTCTGCCAAATCAGACTGGAGCCTGGTGTTGCCATCCGGTTTCACCAGTCCTCAGTCAAATCGTCCAACCCATGCTAGCATGGAAAGCGGACGTTAAACGATGATGATGATGATGATGATATCAATGTACTCTTCAATGCAGGAAGTATAAACAAAAATACAATGAACTTGATGAGGAAAATGGCAGAAAAATTGAATCTAGGAGATTCATATTTTTATCCTTGTGAGAAAGAGATGTGAGTCATGTTGGATATATAACCATAACTTTTTATGGGACTTCTTTCCATAAATTCATCATACATTGTATACAAGTATTACTTTCATATTTTCACAAATTTATGCCTGTAAACTACCAGAAAAGTATGAAGAATCAACATTAGAAACCTCTTTTGGAAACCTCCAAAATTAAAGGACAAATTGACATTCAACCTTTTTACACCTATATTACTATATCATCATCATCGTTTAACGTCTGCTTTCCATGCTAGCATGGGTTGGACGATTTGAATGAGGACTGGTGAACCAGATGTCTACACCAGGCTCCAATCTGATTTGGCAGAGTTTCTACAGCTGGATGCCTTTCCTAACGCCAACCACTC
>NC_068982.1:68258671-68260044 GCF_001194135.2 Octopus bimaculoides | reverse complement strand
TTGGCAGAGTTTCTACAGCTGGATGCCTTTCCTAACGCCAACCACTCCGAGAGTGTAGTGGGTGCTTTTACATGCCACTGGCACGAAGGCCAGTCAGGCAGTACTGGCAACGGCCACACTCAAAATGGTGTATTTTACGTGCCATCTGCACGTGCAATCCTGCTCGAATGTCTTTACACATGCCACCGGCACAAGTGCCAGGAAGGCGACGCTAGGCACAGGTGCCATTGTGATTTCACTTTCGCTTGCCCTAACAGGTCTTCACAAGCCGAATTTCATGTCCAATGAAGGAGACGACGTTGGCATGGGTGCCAGTCGTCGAATTTAGTTCGATTTCGATTCCGATTTCACTTGCCTCAACAGGTCTTCGCAAGTGGAGTTTTGTGTCCAATGAAGGAAGGTACGCATAAGTGGGCTGGCTACACCCCTATCTTCTCCATTCCTTAACTCTTGTATTCTTATTTGCATACCCAACAACCCTGGTCACCTTCTAAGCACAAAATATACTGTCACATGACACTAACACAGCGGGGGGCGGGGTGGGGGTGGAAATGTACAAAAGGTTATAAACTTAATCATGTGTTCATTCTCTACAAACACTTTACAGAAAACATTCAGAGCATAGATTGTTTGGACATGTTCAGTCAACGGTGTCAGCTTTAACATTGTCACTTGATACTAACACACAGATGTAGTAGGGAACCTACAAAAATTTCTAAGACCAGTCATATGACTATCCTGTACCAGTTAAATCCTATTCAAAACATATACTAATTTGAGCCATGTACTCCCTATAAAAGTAGGGCAAGCTTCAAAGACTAGTCAGAAGTAAGACAGCTGTGACATAAACCATGTCTTTCTATTTGAACTTTTTGAAAATCAATGTAAATTGTGAAACCAGTTAAAGCTTTAAATATATTAATACAAAATATTTTAACTATTCTCGGTGCATTTTCAACTTCTATTTCTCCTATATTTCTACCTGTGTGGAATAAAATAACTTTGTTTTCTATATATGTGTATACACACACACACACACACACACACACCTGGATATATATTCACACACACATTAGTGGTAAAATAATTAGAGATTGGGTAGGGGAATTCCAAACTATATACAATTATACAGGTAAGGTTATAATGAAAGAAAAGACGATATATATATATACATACAAACACACACACACATACACATATATACACTCACACACACACACGCACGCACATATATATTCTTTAAGTTTATTTATAGGAAACATTCTTGAGTATGGACATAAAAATTCCTATGTTATTATGTCATCTATAGCCTAGTGATTTCAACTTGCAACAGCAGTTTTATATATATATATATATGTATATATATATATATA
>NC_068982.1:68256921-68258440 GCF_001194135.2 Octopus bimaculoides | reverse complement strand
AAATAAAATAATTTGCTAGGCGTTCTCATCAGTGGCTACACCAAAATATTAGCATATAATTTAGAGATGGAATAACATGTGTCTTGTCATTATATATTATAATTTTTCAAATTCACTGCACAAGTGCGGTTTCAGTCAGCAGGAAATGAAAAGATGCTGAGTTAGTCTTCTAAAATTGCTAAAATCATATTCATAAAATGTATAGGGTAGCGAGTTTTTTTAGAAATTCCACTACCAGTGGCCTAGCATGTATAAAAAGTCAATAGACAACATATTCTCCATATAAAATTAGTGTACATTTGAACACAAGAGAGGCAGCCTTTATCAAGCAGTCTTACATGCTAGAAGAAGCAGTAAAAATGATCAAAACCACATTTAAGAGCAATTTTGAAGGGAATGAAAAATAAAAACTTTTACCTTGTTTTTTTACAGCCATACCTAGGTTTCAAACTCTAATTAGCAAATAAAATAATGCCTCGATAACTGAAGAGATGCCGGTGCAGGTTTCCACCCCAACATCTGAAACTCGGTGTTTTATTATGGCAACTGAATAATTGTCACATATTATTTTACAGATAAATTCCTCTATTTACATAATATCGAGGTCTCTTTCTTTCTTTTGTTGTCTTACCATTACTATTAATATATATATATATATATATATAATATATATCTTGGCATGGCTTTGCTGACAAAGATTAGGAAGGCTGTTGTCCACATCATCTGCATGCTTGTTCGTGGCTGATAAGGCCGATGTGGGATCGACATACCCGATTTCAATGATGACAGAGGTATGATTGTCCAGGGTCTGATGACGCAGCTGCATTATTTTTTTTGCCTCTGACATTTGTCTTCAAGAGAGGCACTGCAAGAGATCTCAAAGGAAGAAAGAGAGTGGATATGAGTTGTTTGTATGAAGTGCAGTGGCTAAAGTTTAGGTTGTTAGCTGTGTAGGTTCCTCATGATAAGTGGCAGAGTAAGTTTTGTGTGTGAATAGTTATATATGTATGTGTGTGTGTGTGTGTGCGTGCATGTGCATGCGTGTGCCAGTACCCACCGACTGGCTCTTGTGCCGGTTGCACATAAAAAGCACTATCCAAACGTGATCAATGATAGGCCTACCTGACTGGTTCCTGTGTTGGTAACATATAAAAAGCATCCACTACACTCTTGGAGTGGTTGGTGTTAGGAAGGGCATCTGGGTGTAGTAACATTGCCAGATCAGATTGGAGCCTAGAGCAGCTACTGGCTCTCCAGACCTCAGTCAAACCGTCCAAGCCATGCCAGCATTGAAAACAGACGTTAAATGATGATGATGATGATATACATACATACATACACACACACACATATATATATCATTCGCCATGATAGACCGCTAGCCACTGCACATTCTTTTTTTCTCACCTTGTTTCTTTCTGTATTCCTTTCTGTGGAAGAGCGTAGGCTCGAAACGTTAAAGACTTTTTCACTTCCCGAGCGTTATACTAATGCATCTGTTTATCTTCGTCTTTTGTTT
>NC_068982.1:68249448-68252239 GCF_001194135.2 Octopus bimaculoides | reverse complement strand
ATTGAAAACAGACGTTAAATGATGATGATGATGATATACATACATACATACACACACACACATATATATTCTTTTATTCTTTTATTTGTTTCAGTCATTTGACTGCGGCCATGCTGGAGCACCGCCTTTAGTCGAGCAAATCGACCCCGGGACTTATTCTTTGTAAGCCTAGTACTTATTCTATCGGTATCTTTTGCCGAACCGCTAAGTTACGGGGACATAAACACACCAGCATCGGTTGTCAAGCAATGCTAGGGGGACAAACACAGACACACAAACACACACACATACATATATATATATACATATATACGACGAGCTTCAGTTTCCGTCTACCAAATCCAGTGACAAGAAATAATTTTTGCCTCTTTTTATGGAGACAAAAGCATTTCTAGGACTGCAAAAAAGAAGTGCTCAAATGAATTGAGACAGAGATAAAAAGACATTGATTAGAGAACAAACATCAAATTCGAGTCAACGACTTTATATAACACCATGCTTCCATACATTTGATCATATATAAATATTGCCATAGCTCTTAAACATATAAAAGGAATACATATAAAAGCACAGAAAGTAAAAAATATATATGCACATAAAAATACAAATATATAGAACAACCTATCAAGAAAAGGTATATACAATTGACTAAAAATAAGTAATCAAAATGAATTACTAAAGCGTGTCAGGTGACTAAAAAACTTAAAAAATATATCAATCGACTAAAAAAAGTTTTTACTACCCTCAATTAAAAATATGTCAAACTAGTTTGTTTCATAAAAACCATGGTAGGTTGAAGTCCAAGGAGCATAAGGGAATTCCACAAAAACACGTCAAAACACATCTGTGGCTATTTCGGGAGTTCACTGCCACAGTCCAATTACGAGTTAATGTGCATGTCGGCAATGACCCCCCCCCCCTCATCAGGATGAACAGGAATCTCCACAATTAGTCGTTCACAAGTGTTACAAAACGGCTGCAGAACCTAATTTAAAGATAATAACCTATGGCAGGACCAGTCCAAAATTTTCTAACAAAAAAAAAAAAATTATTTTATGGCTAAACATGTAGGTGGCTGCTAATCATAGGAATTTTTACTATCTGGTTTCAAAACTCTGTAAACAAGCTAAACACTATTTACCACATCTAGCTTCTATATACTTTCAGAAAAGTAGAAGAAAACTTATGGTTACAGAAAGGGATCAACTCTGTAAATTTATCTCACCTGATCAAGAAAAAAATATCAGAGTAATGACACTAAGCAGTGTTTACGTATAATCACAATTTATACATAAACATTGCTTAGCACCATTACTCTGATAATTTTTCTTGATTGGGCGATCTACTAGCGCAAATCAGTCAATGTCAATATCTGAGATTCCCGAGAGAGAGTGACATTGAATGAATGGGGTTTTTTCACTCCTTTTTACCATAAGAGAGATTTTTTCTAAATGGTAACTGCAGTGTATTTGCCTTTAAGCAGTTGAAATATGCAACAAACATATTTCAACTCATCTAAATTGTTATTATATGTAAACACTGCTTAGTGCTATTACTCCGATATTTTTTCTCAATTGGGCGATCTGCTAGCACAAAACAGTCATTGTGCTGGCTGAATTACATATAAAGCTATAAACTTTATTCAGTTCGTTAAGAGTTGCCTCTATTAGGTACATCTCATCGGCAAGAGTCAATAAACTTGAAACATTGATGTTTAAGATTCCTGAGAGAGGGCGACACTGAACAAATGGCCATGATTGGTTGATGCTTTTTATATGCCACTAGCACAGGAACCAGTCAGATGAACCTGGCATCAGCCATGTTCGGATGGAGCTTTTTATGTGCCACTGGTACAAGAGCCAGTCAGGGGGCACTGGCCACAGCTATGATATTGGCTTTACTTGACTCAACAGGTCTTCTCAAGCATATCATATCGCCTGACGCATCAGGGGTATTCTTAACAGGGCCAGACATGTGTGGCAGCAATCTCACTTTAGTTGCTGGGTCTTCTCAATCACAGCATATCTCCAAAGGTCCTGGTCTCCTGTCATTGCCTCTGTGAGGCCCAGTGTTCAAAGGTCATGCTTCACCACCTCATCCCATGTCTTCCTAAGTTTACCTCTTCCACTAGTTCCTTCTATAGTTAGGGAGTGACACTTCCTCACACAGCTGTCTTCATTCATATGCAACACATGACCATACCAGCGCAGTCACCCCTCTTGCACACCACATTTGATGCTTCTTATGCCCAACTTTTCTTTCAGGGCACTTACACTGTTGTGTATGCACACTGACATTATATATCCAGTGGACCATACTAGCTTCATTTATATACAGGGGTTGGACAAAATAATGGAAACGCCTTAAAATTTCAAACAAATTAATTTTAATATGGAGCAAGACTGCCTTTTACAGTAATTACAACTTGAATTCTTTGAGGTATGGATTAGTACAAAGTTTGAATTGTTTCCAAAGGAATTTTTGTCCATTCTTCAGCTAAAACACTCTCCAGTTCTTGTAATGATGATGGTGGAGGATATCAACTCCTTACTTGTTTTTCTAAAATGCACCATAAATGTTCAATAATATTAAGATCTGGAGACTGTAGTGGCCAGATAAGATGTTCAACTTCAATAGAATGTTCTTCGTGCCATTCACTAACAACTTTAGCTGTGTGAATTGGTGCATTATCATCCTGAAAGATTGCGTTTCCCTCTAGAAACAGTTCTGCGACCATAGGATGAATTTGATCAGATAAAATGCTTAAATAGCCTTGACTATTAATTCTGCC
>NC_068982.1:68248079-68249337 GCF_001194135.2 Octopus bimaculoides | reverse complement strand
GTAAAGGATGACTCGTCTGAGAAAATAACATTCTTTCACTGCTCTTGGGACCAATTCTGTAGGTTTTTACTCCACTCTAAACACTTTGCAATGTTTGTTTTTGAAAGTAGTGCTTTTCTGATTGCAGCCCTCCCGTGAAATCCAGCTTTGTGCAGCTCCCAGCCAACAGTTTTTGTGGAAACTAGGTTCTCGAGGTGGTCATTAAGCACTGCAGTAATTTTGGGAGCTGTACTTTTGTGATCCTTTCTAACAGTTTGTGTAAGAGTCTGACGGTCCCAATCTGTAAGTTTTGGTTTTCTTCCAGAGTTTTGTTTCGATGAGGAGGTTTTTCCTTCTTTCTCAAAGGCTCTCATTACTTTTAAAACAGTACTTCTTGATACACAAACATTTTGGTTGTTTTTGTTACACTAGCGCCTGCCATACAAACTCTAATGATTTGACCTCTTTGAAAGTTCGATAGATCTGTCATTTAGATTACCTTTTTATGATGATAACTGAAAAGAAACAGCAATTTTAGCAAAACATATTAAGCAACATTGATAATAAATCAAAAAACATAAAAATAAACAAGTTTTTGACAGTTTTACAGATACTTCAAAATTATGATGCTATAATGCTAGGTGTTTCTATTATTTTGACCAACCCGTGTGTGGTGACCAGGGTTGTTGGGTGAACATATTTAGTTATAATCCAGGTACTCCAAATTTAATCTGTCTGGTGGGAGAAAGGATAGGAGTCATTTGTATGTAGTCCGGTGGCTAATGTTTAGGTTGTTAGTTGTGTAGGTTCCTCATAAGTGGCAGAATAAGTTTTGTGTGTGAATAGTTATTTGTGTATGTACTCTGTTAAAGTTTAAGTCTTGGTTTGTACTTTTGTATGAAAGTATTTTCTTTGTTTATCTGGGCTTCATCTGTGGTATTCACTGAACATGGGTAGAGTGGGAAGACCTGAAATTTAGGGGGCTTATTTGTTTTGCACATGTGCTTATGTGTCCACTCAGTGGAATCTGTCTAGTACTGGGGTCTTGTATTTGTTGTCAGTGAATAGTCAGTCTATTTTTTAGAGTAAGCTTTGTTTGACCTATGTAATCTTCATTACATCCTTGATCCTTGACATATTGATAGCATATATTAAATTCCTTGAAGAACATGCAAAGTGATTTTTTATAGTAAAAGTCTGTCCTGATTTGAATTTGTATGTTATGCTTTCAATAAGGTTGATGCAAGTCCTGCAATTGGGGCAGCCACACTTTTGGACT
>NC_068982.1:68245577-68247789 GCF_001194135.2 Octopus bimaculoides | reverse complement strand
AAAATTGGTCTAAAGCAGTGGTTCCCAAACTACGAGTCACAACCCACTGATGGGTTGCGAACGGAATCCTAGTGGGTCGCAAAAAGTTATAAAATTACGCATTAGCTTTGATTAACTGCTGTCTATCGAGATAGTTCAAGACTCATGTTTTCAATACCAGCAAATAACAACAACAACAACAACAAGCAAATTTCGAAATAAACTGCAGCTCTCAAATTCTTTACGGCTGAAACTATCACGCATTGAACCTAATGTTAATTCTATTATTTAGCGTAGCAAGAAACAGGTTCATCTTTCTCACAGGCCTCAATGAAAATGTAATCTGAAATAAATTTGTTTCTTTCATTAATGTTTTTACCCAGTAGAGTTAAGTGGGTCACCATAAACTGGTGTCATAGATAGTGGGTCGCGTCTCTAAAAAGTTTGGGAACCACTGGTCTAAAGCATAGTTCACTCAGTTGTCTTCAGCATTTATACAACTCCCGTAGCCACAAACAGAAAGTCATCTAGAAGAACACTACAATGTATCATTATGTCTAGACATCCATGTTGTGGAAATGTAAGGAGCATAAACTTGAATAAGAAGCCTTATGAATGAATAGTGAAAATAATTCCTTTAGTGTTCATTCCATCAAAATGAGCACTTTAGCTCAGGAAAACTAATAAATCTCCTTTTCTTTCTAGTTTGACAAGTTATTATGAACAACTTAACATCAAAGGGACTAACAAAATATTGCGATGCATATCTAACTGAACATGAACATGTCTAAATGAATGGCTGTGTCCTAAATATTCTCTGATAAAAAATGCTTGCATGAAAGCAAGCAAGCAAGCAAGCAAGCAAGCAAGCAAGCAAGCAAGCAAGCATGTATGTATGTATGTATGTATGTATGTGTGTTTGTATATATGCATGTATGTATGTATGCTTGTTGGTATGCATGTGTGCGTGCATGCTTATGTATGTACATGTACATGTTTATATGTGTATGTATGCTTATATGTATGTCATTATTCAGTTTATTTCAAGATTTCTTGCCAATAGAGAAAGAACCGGTTTCTAACCTAGATCCAAGGCTCCTTCATTGGAATTTCAACAACAACAGGGTATTTTTATTTGTATATATGTATGTATGCATGTATGGATGTATATAAGTGCAGATTTGTATGTTTTATGTATGTATTCTCATGCATATAGTTGCATATGTAGACATGCTCATATGTATTTAAATGATAAGCTTCTGGAAAGTTTTACAGATTTTTACAGTTCCAGTGATGGATTCAATTTGTAGTCTTCGAATTAGCTTTCACCTTTTTGGTTTTGAGAAGCCCAATTTCTCAAAATTGGTATTTAGGCAGTGTGTTACATATCCTAGAGACCCAACAATTACAGGTATAAGCTCGAACTTGTAAGCTGGATAGAGTAACTGCAGATTTCTCAATAGTTCTCTTTTACACTTTATGTTAATGTTCACTGGGCAGCTAATTTCCACAACTGTGCACAGTTTCTCTTCTCTATCCCAAATCATTATATCAGGTCTGTTGTGCTTACATTTTATTGAGGTCTTCACTGGTACATATGTATGTATGTATGTGTGTGTGTGTGTGTGTTTAGAGGGATATATTATCCAAGTGAATACCATAGTAACTCTTCATATTCACTATTGTTATTATTATTGTATATATATATATATATATATTTATTCATATATTGCTACATATTTTAGTATTTATGTATATATACTCTGTCCAATCCAATGCCAGCATAGAACATGAACTGTAAATAATGATGCATGTACATATATCAATGTGCATAATTATAAGTATATATATCATTTACATTATTTACATTTGACGGATATTTGTCCTCATCTTGTTTGTTGTTAATACAACGTTTCGGCTGATATACCCTCCAGCCTTCGTCAGGTGTCTTGGGGAAATTTCGAACCTGGGTTCTCATTCCTAACGATGTTACTATTATTATATTATTATTATTATTATTATTACTAATAATAATAATTTGCTGCCGTGAATCGAACTTGGAACCTTGGGGTAGCCCGCGCTCTTAACCACTACGCCATATGCCCGTGGGCAATTATGGGGTGAATTTTAAGGCTTATAAATCTATTATTTTTCTATCCTTCCTCAATACCGGTTCCCATATGCTATTCATATCTGCACTCGGTCTGCTTAGGAGGTTGTTGTGTCCTAGCAT
>NC_068982.1:68244190-68245216 GCF_001194135.2 Octopus bimaculoides | reverse complement strand
ATCTTTGTATCTTTTCGGAGAGGCCTTTCACATAGGGTAGACAGACTGTAGACAGTTTATTGGTTTCATCCTCTCTTTTCTTCATAATTGGAGTAGATAGTATGTTCTTGGGGTAGTTGTTTCTTAATAGATTGTTTCTGAGCTTGATCATTTCCTCGTGGTGGGTATCACGACCGCTACTTATATTCTTTGCTCGGTGTTTTAGGCACTGATCAATTCCTCTCTTTACACTGTATGGATGGTGGGAATTGAAGTTAAGGTATCGTCCAGTGAAGGTTGGCTTGCGATATACGGATGTCCTGAATCCATACTTGGTGCATGTTATTAATATGTCCAGGAATGCTAGCTGATTGTTCTGTTCCTTTTCCATGGTGAACTGTATGGATGGATTTATTGAGTTCACATGATCTAACAGCATTTGGACATCTTGCTGGTGGGGCCAGAGAATAAAGGTATCATCAACGTATCGCAGCCATAGAGTTGGTTTTAGTGGTGTTGATCCTAAAGCCAAATTCTCGAAGTATTCCATGTATATATTGGCTATTATCGGTGAGAATGGCGAACCTATAGCTAAACCATCTTCTTGTCGATATATATCAGTGTCCATACTGAAGTAGGTAGTTTCTATACAGAAAGTCAACATTTCCATCAAGTTTGTTATTGGTATACTAGTATGCTACCTACTTCAGTATGGATACTGATATATATCGACAAGAAGATGGTTTAGCTATGGGTTCGCCATTATCACCGATAATAGCCAATATATACATGGAATACTTCGAGAATTTGGCTTTAGGATCAACACCACTAAAACCAACTCTATGGCTGCGATACGTTGATGATACCTTTATTCTCTGGCCCCACCAGCAAGATGTCCAAATACTGTTAGATCATGTGAACTCAATAAATCCATCCATACAGTTCACCATGGAAAAGGAACAGAACAATCAGCTGGCATTCCTGGATGTATTAATAACACGCACCGAGTATGGATTCAGGACATCCGTATATCGCAAGCCAACCTTC
>NC_068982.1:68237500-68243210 GCF_001194135.2 Octopus bimaculoides | reverse complement strand
GACAAATATCCGTCAAATGTAAATAATGTTAATAATTCCTCATCTTTTAAATATAGAACTGAAGTATATATATATATATATATATATATATATATATATATATATTTGTGTGTGTATGTATGTGTGTATGTGTGTATATATATATATAAACATACACATATATAAGTCTATGTGTGTGTGTTGATTTATTGTAACCTCACTCAGCTGAAGGATTTTAGACTTGCAAGCAACTTCACAAGTGCTGATGCTATGAAAAGAGCATCAACAAAAAAACAAAAAAAAAAAGATTCCATAAAGTGGTTGGTATTAAGAAGGACATCCAGTCATAGAAACCATACCAAAGCAGACTTTGGGGCTTGATTCAGTCCTCAGACCTGGATCTACCAGATCCTGTCAAACTGTTCAACCTATGTGAGCATGAGACAACCTATGTCAGCATGGGATGTTAAATGATGATTGCGATGACGATGACAATGATGATGACAATGACGATGACACCAATGCTGTTGCTGCTGCCACTGATGACAACGACAATGAGCTATGTGTGTATGATGGTGATGGTTAGTGGATGGTACTTCTGTCTAGCCTTTTCTGTCTTAATGGTAGAGCCTGAAGGAAGTGGCAGCAACCATGGCACTTGCAAGCTCTCGCAGACTGCTGAGATTGATTGCAGTTAATTTTATGCTTGCAAGTCAACACCTGCAGGGAGAAGATTCCAGTGGGCCAATCTCTTTCTCTCTCTCTCTCCCTCTCCCTCACTATCTATCTGTGCGTCTGTCTGTCTATCTATCTATCTATCTCTAACTATCTGTGTGTGCATAAGTATGTGTGTATAGGCATATCTGTATGCTCCTACAGATATAATAAGGTGAGTGAGTGTAATTTATAATATGTTTTTTTTTCACTGGCCACCTGCCTAATGGCAAAGTAACAAGCAGAAATAACATGAAGGATAACAGGAAAATGGAGAAAGAGGGGAGTTGTAAGAGAAAAGAATAACAAATTGGATAATTAAGATTGTAATGTCGAAATCTTACAGTTTTCGTTAATGATGAATCAGTCTTTAAATTTATAACAGATTTACAAATGTTTATCTATTATAAATGCTGCTCATTTGATATTACTATATATAGTGTTATATATATATATATATATATATATATATATATATATATATATATATATATATATATATATATATCCAAGGTTTCAAATTTGTATGTTTAAAAAGGTAGAGACTCTCAACATGACCGATCTTTATTCCATTTATTTAATTATTTACCATTCGATGTCAACATTTCTGTGCCCAACTCTATCCAGCGACTGATCTGTTGGATGTCTGATGTTTGGCACTTCCTCAGGAATGGCTTCCATCAGAACAAATTACGAGAAAACACAAATAACACAATTAACGATCATAACAGATTATTAAAATACTTCACTATAACTCCGCCATGCTGCCTTTATTTATTTTCGTGTTGAGAGTCTCTACCTTTTCAAACATACAAATTTGAAACCTTGGAAATATAAACAATGAGAACGACCCATAAGGAATCTAATCAATGATCCTTTGAGGTTAAGTCTTATGCTATATTGGTACCGATTACAAAATTTACTGGAAAATTATATATATGTGTGTGTGTGTGTGTGTGTGTGTGTGTGTGTGTGTGTGTGTGTGTGTGTGTGTGTGTGTGGATACATATATGCACATGTATGTATGTATAATATGAAACAAAGTTAGAAGATTCTTTACTGTTTTCTCTACTTATCAAGGAGTAATGCAGTTTATAATACTCAAGAAATATAAACTATTTTAGAATTTATAACTGAGACCAGAAAACTGAAAGCATTGGCTAAACATTCCAGTGAAATTAAAAGCCTACACTGTTAGGCACTGGCATGGTTGTGGGGTTAAGATATTTACTTCTTAACCATGTGGTTTTGAGTTCAGTTCTGCTGTGTAGCACCTTGGGCATGTTTTTTTTTACTATAGCCCTGAGCCAACCAACTGAAGCCTTGTGAGTGGATTTGGCGAATGCAAACTGAAAGAAGCCCATTGTATATCTATATCTTGACATGTTGCATGACTTTTGCAAACAAAAGGATCATCCTGTTGGCATTGTTTGTTTCCAGTTCTCTGCATAATCATGTCTCAGCTGTTTGTTGCTCAACGGAATGAAAAATAAAGATTATTACCTTGCATGGAAGCAGGTTGAGGTTGGTCTCATGAAGGGCATCCAGCCATACAAAACTCTGCTCCAACTAACTCACATCTACTTTCCCATGCAAGCATAGAAAAGTAGATATTAAAATGCTGATGGTGATGGTGGTGATAATAATGATGATGATGATGACAACGATGGTGGTCATGGTAGCAATGATGATGATCATGCCAATGATGATGCTGACAACACCGATGATGATGATATAGCTTGGTTGGTCATGTGCTTTCAGATATAGTTTTCATTGAAATATGTGCATTGTATTATATTTATATAATTTCATCAAATATAGACTATTAAAGCTTAAATAGACATATATTTAATCTTTAAACAAATAAAGTTATCTTCAATGAACCTGCCATTTTATCTGTTCATATTACAACTGTGTATTCTTTCATAACACAATGTTCTTACTCTATATTGTTTATAACAGATAAAACATTGATAGGTGAAATAGCATGGAAAGCTTTCATTGCATCAAATGGTGACTACATTTGATGGAATCAAAGAGAGACATGATGTCTTTTTTGTTTATAAGATATAGCAAAGCTCAGTTCTTCTCATGGAAGAACTGGGAGACTGAAAGTGATTACAGTTTCTGATCACTTCATTGAGATGACACCATTGAAAGATAGGTTGATATCTATAGTTGATATTCAATGACAAGGGAATGGGAAAAGGGTCACTTCATCATCATCATCATCATCATTTAACGTCCGCTTTCCATGCTAGCATGAGTTGGACGATTTGACTGAGGACTGGTGAACCAGATAGCTACACCAGGCTCCAATCTGATTTGGCAGAGTTTCTACAGCTGGATGCCCTTCCTAACGCCGACCACTCTGAGAGTGTAGTGGGTGCTTTTACATGCCACCGGCACGAAGGCCAGTCAGGCAGTACTGGCAACGGCCACACTCAAAATTGTGTATTTTACGTGCCACCTGCACAAGAGCCAGTCCAGTGGCACTGGCAACGATCTCGCTCGAATGTCTTTACACATGCCACCGGCACAGGTGCCAGGAAGGCGACGCTGGGCACAGGTGCCATCATGATACAAATACCTTCAAGATCTTTATAGCTGAAAAGTAATGCCAATAGGAGAATGGCTGTAAAGATACCATCCCCAGGAAAAGAATCAAAGTTAAGATGTTGAATTGGATTCAAAATTAACATTTTTGTTGTCTAATCCCAGGTTAGCTCTGATCCAACAGGTTGAACCATGATTGAAGGTATTCAATTCATGATCATTCCATTTTTTAATTTTTATTTTTCAAGCATTCTACCTTGGATTACATTATCCAATGTGCTTTTTTTTGAAACTAAAAAAGGTAGGGCGTGACATGAGAGAGATTTGGGAGTTAAGAAAAGATGAGACTATTGTATTTAGAATGTAGGATAGTCATGGCTAGAACACTTTTAAAAAATGAGATGGTCTTGGAATGCTTTTAAAAGATATAATAATCACAGTTCAAATGTCTTCATGAAGACCATTTTCAATTTTTTGAACATCTGGAGCCCAGATATAAATTATCAAAGTCATCAATATCATGCATGAAAATCCATCAGGTATTGACCTGAAGAATTTCCAGTAACAGCAGGAGTCCTTCGAGGGAAAAGCATGGTGCCTTTTCTCTTTATAACTGTGGGGGTCTGTGTCCTTAGGAAAAGTCTTAACTCCATCCAAAACAAAGACCTTGCTATCAAATACTAATTGACAGATAACACAGAATTTCTATTGTTTAAGGTAAGCTTTCAGTAAGATATCTTATTTGATACTGAACGTATGCCACATTTATTCCTGTTGCCAAATGAATATAGAAAAACTGGCTGATGATAGAAAATATTATAAATACAAAACTTGCCAGATATATATGTATATATAGTTAAGTCTATGCCTGGTTATAGAGTGACCAATAGTCTCACACACACACACACGCGTGCACGCACACACACACATGTATATTATATACAGGGTGCAGACAGTATTTGAGGACATGTATTTTTAGTCATTATTTTATTTGACTAACATTTATTGAACTGCTATTTCAGAAAATAACAATGACAAGCCCTATGCTTACTAATGAAATGAAAAGGCATGCTGTGATTGTGACTTTGAAGGCTAAGCATGGTGATTTAGAAATTTCTCATTTTCTGAAAGTTACAAAATATTCTGTCCACAAGATTCAGTGTGAGTTATAGAAAGAAGATGGAAGTGTATTACCTGTATCAAAATGTACAAAACATTCCAAACACTCTGTTTTTATCAGAACACCTGAATTTATTCAGGAAGTTAAGCAAAACATTGAAGACAATACCGGAAAATTAATGAGGTCAATTGCAAAAAAATTTTGTAGGTCAGAAAAAACAGTCAGAAATGTTGTACATGAAGATATCAGATACAAATCTTACGTAATGAGGAGAGGTCAATTCATGTCAGAAAAAACAAAAGAAAACCATTTAATCAGATCCAAAAGACTTTTGAACAAACTTAAAAATCCATCAGAAGATGGAGTGATTTAACCAGGACCAGAAAACTAACAGAAGAAATGACAAGTGCAGACCCTTCTGAGTTTCCAAGAATAATGCACATAAAATTTCCTGCAAGCGTCATGGTTTTGGGTGTTGTCAGCAATGAAGGACGTGATGCCTCCTCACTTTTTTCCACAAGGCCTTAAGATGAATACTGCTGCATATATTGTGGTTCTGGATAAAGTTGTTAAGCCTTGCATCAACAATGTATGCAATGGAAGGCCTTAAGTCTTTCAACAAGATTCTGCAACATCACAGAAGGCTCAGATGACACAAGAACGGATGGCCAACAATTTGCATGATCACATCACCCGCAACATTTGGCCTGTTAATTCTCCAGATCTCAATTCACTGGACTACTGTGTATGAAGCATCGTTGAGAAAAATGTCAATGAACACCCCCATAGCACCAAAATTTTTTGAAAGCCACCATAGTTTGAGTCATGTCTAATATGGACAAGGACTACTTAATCCAAGCGTGCAAACGATTTGACCCCGTGTAGAGGCAGTTATTGGTGTTTATGATAGTTTTATTGAATGAAATTATTAAACTGATTATTTAGCTTTATGTTTATGTTATTTTTATAAAAGTACAGTTATTATATACTCTTTTACTTGTTTCAGTCATTTGACTGTGGCCATGTTGGAGCACTGCCTTAAGTCGAGCAAATCGACCCCGGGAGTTATTCTTTGTAAGCCTAGTACTTATTCTATCGGCCACTTTTACTGAACCGCTAAGTTACAGGGACATAAACACACCAGCATTGGTTGTCAAGCGATGTTGGGGGGGACAAACACAAACACACATATATACGATTGGCTTCTTTCAGTTTCCGTCTACCAAATTCACTTACAAGGCTTTGGTCGGCCCGAGGCTATAGTAGAAGACACTTACCCAAGGTGCCATGCAGTGGAACTGAACCTGGAACCATGTGGTTGGTAAGCATGCTACTTACCAC
>NC_068982.1:68231746-68237267 GCF_001194135.2 Octopus bimaculoides | reverse complement strand
TGTGTGTGTGTGTGTGTGTGTGTACGCGTGTGCACATGTGAGTGTGTGTGTTTGTGTATGTATGAATGTATGTATATATAAAATAAGTGGGGTTCAAAAGTAAGTGAAGTAGATGACTACAGTTTCAATTATAATCTTTCAGATAAATAGGTACTATTTTAACAAATCATGTGATTAATTGAGTTTGAAATAGACTTCAAACATCTGTGAAGAAAGCTTCTCATTACAATTCTCAAGGAAATTAATTTTCATAGCCAATGTCAATAGAAACGTTTTAGCCATATGTTTTGGAGAAAAGTTGAGGACAAACAACTGAGGAACATAGAAAATATTAGAGCACTGTCTCCATCTTTATGCTGTACTAGAAGTAGTGATAGCTTCTGCTACCTAGGCAACCAAGTCTGTAGTAGGGGTGGATGCTCTGAGAGTGTTGCCACTAGAATAAGAATAGCCTGGGCAAAGTTCAGAAAGCTCTTACCTCTGTTGGTAACAAAGAGCCTCTCACTCAGAGTGAAAGGTAGACTGTATCATGCATGTGTGTGAACAGTCATGCTACATGGCAGTGAAACATGGGCCATGACTGTTGAGGACATATGTAAGCTTGAAAGAAATGAAGCTAATATGATCTGCTGGATGTGTAATGTCAGTGTGCATACATGACAGAGTGTAAGTGCCCTGAGAGAAATGTTGGACATAAGAAGCATCAGATGTGGTATGCAAGAGAGACAACTGCCCTGGTATGGTCATATGCTGCGTATGGATGAGGAGAGCTGTGTGAAGTGTCACATCCTAACAGTGGAAGGAACCCATGGAAGAGGGAGACCAAGGAAGACATGGGATGAGGTGGTGAAGCATGACCTTCGAACGTTGGGCCTCACAGAGGCAATGACAAGAGACTGAGATCTTTGGAGATATAGGATGTGATTGAGAAGACCCAGCAAGTAAAGTGAGATCACAGCTGTGGCTGATACCAGTGTCACATAACCAGTCCATTTAAAAGTACCCTTGAATCATCAGGCGATACGCTGTGCTTGAGAAGACCTTTTGAGTCAAGTGAAATCGAATCATGGCCAATGATCTGGCAAGTAAAGTGAGATCACAGCCGTGGCCGATACTAGTGTCACATAACCAGCCCATTTAAAAGTATCCTTGAATAATCGGGTGATATGCTGCACTTGAGAATACCTATTGAGTCAAGTAAAATCAAAATCGAAATCAAAATGAAAATTGTAATTGTGGCTGATGCCAGTGCTGCCTGACTGGTACCCGTGCTGGTGGCACGAAATAAGCACCATTCAAGTGTGAGTTGAGGCCAGTGCCCCCCGTTTATGTGGTGTGGGACCTCGGACTTTCGGGAGAAAATCTGAGGTCCCCCACCACAACTCTTCCTTTGTTTCTGAAGAAAAATAGGAGGTTTGTGGCATATTAGAAGTTCACTGCGTGTGGGTGCATTTATCAAAATTTATCCAAGCTACAAATGAAAAAGGTTACATACCGAATTCAGCAGAATGAATGAATGGGTTTTACTTGATCAGTATTGCTATGTAACGGTGTTATCATCAATTATAAGGGTTGTTGAAATGAATCGATATGAATGACTCCATAAAATAAGACGAGTGGAGCTACATTCTGTCTTGTTGGACAGAAGTTGTTGAATGGGAAACAACTGTACACCATACAGGTTGTTCGGGAATGAATGATGGAAGCACAATATTAAATGTTAATGTAAGGGTTAATAACTCGGTTTGTTTTTGTAAACTCTAGGTAACCTGAAAAGGTTATAGATGAAGTGGAAACGCATCAATCAAACGTGACAAAACCATGCGTTAAATGTAACGAAGTGTCAACTTGCATTATTCAATAACAGAACGATGAAATTATAAGGCACCAAAAGAGAATGACTCTCTCCAGACACAACAGAACGGTGAAGTTATTTACTTGGAGGAAAATTTGTGAATCTGTTTCAAATCACAAACAAAATGAATGTTAATTTAAGAATGACATGCTATTATCGCAAAAAGCTGTTACGTGGTAGCAAGGCTTGGTAGAAATAACAGCCAAATCTTTCCTTTTCTGTGGGAAGGAGCCGTTTATACATCATTTCAATGTCATTTTAATGTGTTAATAAGAAACCGTAAATTTGCAATGAAAGTGAAATATTGTTATGAACCAGAAGAATAAAAATGAAACAGATGTTATTCTTTCACTTTTGACATGTAATAGTGAACCAGTGTCAAAAATTGCTCCGAGCCGCATTAGGTAAGAAGTTGAAAACTATTTTGGCCCATGACACTCCATGGACCGTATGTAATGTATGTGTAAAATTTGAATGAAATTGGTTGCGTAGTTCTCGAGTTTTAGGGATTCGCACAGACAGACAGACACACATTCTCAGATTTATATATTTAGATAAAAGAGACATTTATAACTAATCGCACAGTTGTTTTATTTGTGCTTATCACTGTGTAAAAAACAAATTGGGAACAAATAATTGTGGAACATAGAAAGTATTAAAGAACTATCTCTATCATTTTGGTATATTGATGAATACATGATGAAACTTGAGAAATTTAAGGAGAGAGGACTGAGAATCCTCGAAGGAAGAGCCAAGATTAAAGTAAAAGAAAGTACTAGAAAAAATGGAATAAAAATATGTTGAAATAGAAAAGTAAGATAAACTTTTGCATGTGTTCCAAGAGTCAAACATTGACCAGCAAGATTCCTTCTATTCTCTCTAGATTTCAAAATTAAAAAGCTGATGATAGCACAAGACTAATAATCTACTTACAAAAAACTTCTTAAAGAACATTAGTTTAAAGAATTAGACATGAAGTGGTGGCAGTTTATAAAAAAAGACATTACATAGCATATAGCACCATAGCACATATTCTCAATAAAATCTTATTACTATAATACAAACAATTACTAAAACAAAAACAGCAGAAGCAGGTATCATTTTTAACATAAGGGTAAGGCCTGAAATTTTGGAGCAGGGGTTAATTGAGATCATTGACTCTTGTACTTGACGGGTGTTTTATTTTATTGACTGTGTGGAGATGAAAGGCAAAGTGGGATTTGAACCCAGAATGTAAAGAGCTGGTACAAATACTTCCTAATGATTCTACTGACCCACCACCTTAACACTAATAATAATAATAATAATAATGGTTTCAAATTTTCCCACAAGACAACCATTTTGGAGGAGGGAACTAATCAATTGCATCAATCCTAGCATTTCATTGGTACTTAATTTACCAACCACGAAAAGATGAAAGGTAAATCGATTCAGCAGAATTGGAACTCAGAACATAGCAACGGACAAAATACCACTAAGCATTTTGCCTGGCATGCTAACAATTCTGTCAGCTCGCAGCTTTAATGATAACTAGCAGAGATACCTGGTGTTGCTTGGGATTAAAATGACATAGTTTGTATATATCATATTACAGTTATGTTGAAACAGGTGATATGGGAAACATTTGTGGCGTAAATGATGGGCTAATTCGACTAAGCGATATGCTATGGGTCCATTTGGATTATTCCAGGCCCTAACCTGTCTTGAAAAATTGGGGATGGGAGTTATGTGATTTCTGAATGCACTGAAAAGCTGTCAGTGGATATACTCTCTTTTGCAGCAGTCTGCGCTGTGTCTAACATGATCCATCGTCTGAAATTTTGACACCTCCTTTGGGTTTGTTGTCCTACATCACTCATAAAGTAAATTTGGAGGAACTGTAGTTGTTCATTTGTGGTTAACAGGGAACCAATGAGGGGATAGACTTGACATTGAACTTTGAAGTCGGTGTAAATTCATGTTTAACTATCTTCCGAGATGCGGTGAACGATGTCATTTGTATTGTCTGATATTGTTCAGGAAATGCTTTGACTAGATGGAAGTGCCTTGTAGAAGATCTATAAGAGGTTGAGGAGGAGATGGAAGTGCTGGAAATCTTACCTAACCACCTCAGCAGCACATGCATTTGTTTCATTAGAAAATTTTAAAGCTCTACAGAAATGGCAATTTGTGTTCAGCATACCAATTTGGACTGAGTTATCATTTTTATAAGAATTGGATGGATCATATCTGAAAGCAGCTCCGGGAGTTGTGAAGAATGAATTTGTACGTAGTCTGTTTCTGAGAACTATTCTATTGGACTGCTGTCTAATCATTAAACATTGACTTAATGATCCAGCATTAAGTGCTGCAGCATGCATTTGCTGATCTTGGGAAAGTCTCATCTCTTTTCTCTCTTGAGACTCTATTTGACGTGCTGCAGCACGTCAAATAGTTATTGAGAAAATATTATCTTGATTCTCTCTTCAGACTCTTGCCTTCAGTTCTCTACAATCCTTCTTGCTTTATACTTGTTTCTGGAGAGATTACGTCCTTTCTTTGGTGGCATATTTTTTTCAATATTGTAAACAAAGAATTATGAACATAGAAAAAAATTACACATTAATCCTTATTTTTGTAAGCAGTTGTATGTATGTAGTATACTTTTTTTTGTATGCAATATAAATTAACCAAAGAGAAGCACATGTATGAACTGCTAAATTAACAATAAATGCCACAATAATAATTATTATAGATAAATTTCTTAATATATATATATATATATATATTTGAAAAGATTTGTAAAAATACTACACGAGTAAGTAGATATTGAAAATGAATAAAAATGAAAATGCCACTTTTTAAAAACATTTTTGGGTGTTTTAATTATTTTACATGTTTCGGTTTTTTTGAAAAACCTTATCAAAAATGAGTATAAATATGTGAGAAGAGAAAAGGGCTATTAATAAAATAAAATTAAAAATGACATTCATAGTTTACTGTTATCTCTTGCATGCGCACGTGCTCCTTTCCTTGAACATGGTAATTCCAACTTGTTCTTTTAGTAGATTACTACTATCTGTTTTAGTAAATTAAATAGTGGTCAGGAATTCTGGGAGTGGTTGTAGCTGTCGAATAACTAGCTGCAGTCATGATAATAACAATAGTAGTAGTAGTGGTGGTAGTCGTCGTGGTGAAGTTGTTCCCCCTATGGTTTTAATAGAAATCGGGTTCTTCGATCCCCTTTGTTTATTTCTTATGAATAACTTGCAAATCTACGTATAAAAATATTAAAATATATATGAAAGTCTCAGTGTTGCTAGTTTAGAGAATTTAGACTTGGTCGGTATTTTCTTACAAAAAATATTTCTTTGCTAATGCGTTCATTTTGGCTAGCATTGTCTTTGAATTTGTATAGAGGAAACGTTGGGAATTTGGGAAATTTGTTGTAAGCACATTCGTCGATGTGCTGGCTGAGAGATATTTTCCTATTTTCTGGGATCCTAATTTTGATCCCAAATTCAAAGACAATGCTAGCCAAAATGAACGCATTAGCAAAGAAATATTTTTTGTAAGAAAATACCGACCAAGTCTAAATTCTCTAAACTAGCAACACTGAGACTTTCATATATATTTTAATATTTTTATACGTAGATTTGCAAGTTATTCATAAGAAATAAACAAAGG
>NC_068982.1:68227605-68231564 GCF_001194135.2 Octopus bimaculoides | reverse complement strand
ATATATATATATATATATAAATAAAGTACATGTATTAAATGTTAATTTAAGGGTAAATATGTAACTGCAAATACCTTGCAACCTGCAACTGCTGCAGTAATGATTAACTGGTAATTGAATGGTAATTGTGTATTTTTATATACCTTGGACCTGCCACCTCATTGTTTTTTTGTCGAGATTTTCACCTCCAGCCGTTTGTTATGTCAGTCAACACATACACTAACGCACCATTCTGCTGTGGTGGCCGTAAAGACAGAAAGTTGCCGATGCGTAATGTTGTTCACATTAGGATATAGATTATTCATTTATTTCAAATATAATAGAAATAAGATGATCTTAATGTTATCATATTAAAATTCAAAGTGAAACAATACTAGCTTTATCACATTATAGATGATAAGCAGCTTTCTTTATTACAGTACAAATGTGGCTAATTCGGTGAAACATTACTCTCATTACTGAAACATCGTCACTCTCATAATGCAACATTTTGTAATTTTGGTTGAAATTGAAAGTGTGAAACTATTTTCACTTTTTAATGAAACCAGGTCGTTGTAGAGAAGTATCTTTCAAATAACTATAGCTGGTTGTTGAGATAATGTAGAATATATGTAAATGGAAATATAATATATTTAGTGGCCAAAAAATTACTGAATATTTTGATACCCCATATGTGAGAATGGGCAACCCAATTTCCAAATGCGTAAGGAACATAGGTGCACACACACGCACACACACGCACACACACGCACACACACGCACACACACACACACACACACACACATACACACACACACATAAACTCTCTCTCTCTCTCACTTTTAGAACATACATAAGGTATGAAACATCAGCATTTCTCTGTCACCCGATATCCCTGTCTTTCATCTTCTATATAAACTTGTTTTCTGTCGCCATATGAAATGGACGCGTGTGTGTGTGTGCGTGCGTGCGTGCACGTGTGTGTGCGTGAGAGAGAGAAAGGAAGAGAGAGATAGAGTGAGTGAGTGAAGGTGTGTGTCATGATGATTGATGTCTTTGAAGATACATACACATACAGAAAATGTGACGTCATCGTCGTTGTCATATAAAGTGTTTATGATAGTTGATTTATAGAAAAGATTATAATGTTAAATTTTTGAAATGCAAATATGTGAATGAAAATTAAGTTTAGTTTGTAGCTGAAATAGTACTGAATCTTTTGATACCCCATACGTCAAAATCGGTAACTCAGTCTTGGAATGCATAAGGAATATATATATATAGGACAGGCTTCTTTCAAACTGAAAGTATTATCTCACATTACAATAGAGACATAATACTGAAATAGTGTAAGAAATAAGAGATTGCTCTGGGCTCGCATTAGGCAAGAAGTCGAAAATTTTTTGGCCCATGACACTGCATGGACCCTAAGTAAGGCATGTATAAAATTTGAACGAAATCGGTTGTGTAGTTCTTGAGTTTTAGGGATTCACACAGACAGAGACACACACACAAACAGACACACATTCTCATCTTTATATGTATATAGATAATTAAAATACCATATTTCAGTTGAAATATGTTTTAATATGTTTCAATTAATTTTCAAAATAATGAATGATGCAGTAAAATAACCTTGTCATTATTAACCTGGTGTTCTGACTTGTTATATTCTGTGTCTAAATCCTACTGAATTTGACTTTGCCTTTCATCCTTTTGGGGGTTGATAAAATAAGTACTCCACTGGAGTTGATGTAACTGACTTAGCACCTACCCTAAAATTGCTGACCTTGTGCCCAAATTTGAAACTGTTGTTAACCTGGCGTTTGGAACATAAATTAACATGAACTTTTGTTGGAAAACTTTAATGTTGATCACTCTAAAACAGGAAGTTTGTGTCATAGAACCAGAGGCAGTCTCAGGCAGGTTGGCATTAAAAACATTAACGAATAGAAGGAAGAATATAGGAAGTATTAACAATATGTTTCTGTTGAATCCCTGCTGCATGGAAAAATAGTCTTCAAAAAAAGTGAATGAATGAATGAATGAAATGAATAAAGTGTAATTTGAGGAAGATTTTGTTATCATTTCTAGGTCATAGCAGTTCCCCTTCATTGATTCCTTATTATTGATTTGTGTAATAAGAGGTTACAGTGTTTTTCATATATTGCTAATTACTTTGTATAATGATTATTTGTGTATTTTGTGGCTTATTTGCTAATTACTAGTTACTAATTACTTTGTTTAGTGTTTTATTGTTTATTTTGTTTTTTGTTGGATACAAATGAAAATGTTTGCTAATTTTTATATTTTCTTTAGTTCATTTCCCTTATTTCCCTCTTTAATTTCTTGATGATGAGTTTTATTTCTGTTGTTGCTGTTTTATTTCTGTTATCACTGTTGTTGTTGTCATTGTGGTTATTCAACCCTAGGTAAGCTCCAAATAAGTAGACCTCTGATCGAAAGCATTTTAACCTGATCCTCCAGCCTTTAATTCAGTCAGTTTAACTAGAGCTATTAACCTTTTAATCTTTTACTGGTTTCAATCATTAGACTATGGCTATGCTGGAGTACCACTTTGAAGAAGTTTTGTTGACTGAATCGATCCCAATACTTATTTTCATTTAAATCTCGTACTTATTGTATTAGCCTCTTTGCTAAACCACTTAGTTACGGGGATGTAAACACACCAACACCAGTTGTCAATTGTCAAGCAGTGATGGGAGATATACACACACACACAGAGACACACACACGCATTCACACATACACACACACACACTCACACACAAGCGCATACATATATATATGACTAGCTTCTTTCAGTTTCTGCCTACCAAATGTTCTCACATGGCTTTGGTTAGCCTGAGGCTATAGTAGAAGACACTTGCCCAAGGTGTCATGCAGTGGGACTGAACCTGGAATCATATTGAATAATTTTTATTTTTTTAAATGTTAGGGTCTGATTTGATGGTTGTTTGTTACTATTCTATCAGATTAAATGATCATATAAGGTGGTAAGCAGGCAGCATTTCGTCTGACTCTTTATGTTCTAAGTTCAAATCCCACCTTAGTCAACTTTTTGGAGTTGTGTGGCTAAGTGGTTAGGGTGTTAGATTCATGACTGTGAGATTGCAGTTTTGATTCCTGGACTGGGTGGTGCATTGTGTTCTTGAGCAAAACACTTCATTTCACTTTGTTCCCAGCTTCTCAGCTGGCAAAAATGAGTAATTCTGCAATGGACTGGTCTCCCATCCAGGTAGGGAATTTATATGCTATGGAAATTTTTATATGCCATGGAAACTTGGAAACTAGCCCCCCCCCTTTTTTTTTTTTACCTCAGTCAACTTTGCTTTTCATCCCTTCAAAGTCAATAAAATAAAGTACCAGTCAGGTATTAGGGTCGATGTATCTAACTTGACCCTGCTTGCTAAAATTGCAAGCTTTGAACCCTGCAATAGAACAGCAACCCCATCAAGGGAATATTGTGATCTTGTTCACTTACATACCATGGAAACCAGGTAACTAGTCTTATGAGTCTGAGGGTTCAAGAAAAAAATATGACCATGTAAAGGTTCCTTTATTGCCAGATTGTGCATAATGTTTATGTGATTATGTTTCAATGTGGAGGCGCAATGGCCCAGTGGTTAGGGCAGCGGACTCGTCGTCATAGGATCGCGGTTTTGATTCCCAGACCGGGCGTTGTGAGTGTTTATTGAGTGAAAACACCTAAAGCTCCACGAGGCTCCAGCAGGGGATGGTGGCAAACCCTGCTGTACTCTTTCACCACAACTTTCTCTCACTCTTACTTCCTGTTTCTGTTGTGCCTGTAATTCAAAGGTTCAGCCTTGTCACACTGTGTCACGCTGAATATCCCCGAGAACTACGTTAAGGGTACACATGTCTGTGGAGTGCTCAGCCACTTGCACGTTAATTTCACGAGCAAGCTGCTCCGTTGATCGGATCAACTGGAACCCTC
>NC_068982.1:68224847-68225759 GCF_001194135.2 Octopus bimaculoides | reverse complement strand
AGGGTCTGCACATAAGCATTTGTCATTTCTTCTGTTAACTTTTTGATCTTGGTCGAAGTTTTTCTCGTTTGAGAAAAACCAAATCAAATCTTCTGCTGAATTTTTCAGTTTGTTTAAAAGTCTTTTAGACCTCATGTAGTGATTCTCTTTAGCTTTTTCTAACAAATTGACCTTTCCTCATCATATAAAACTTTTATCTGATGTCTTTGTAGACAACATTTCTGACACATGGAGATTTTTTGCAATTGACCTTTCTGGGATTATAATCAATGGTCTGTTGAACTTGCTGGATAAATTCAGGTGCTCTAATGATTTCAGAGCATTTAGAATACTTTTTATGCTTTGATACTGGTGATATATTTCCATCTTCAGTCTCTAGCTCCTTACAAACTTTGTAGATGAAAGATCTGGCAACTTTTAAAAATCGAGACATTTCTAACTTACTATGCTCAACCTTTATAACCACAATAACAGCATGCCTCTTCATTTCTTGAGTAATCTGAGGATCTGCTATTGTTATTTTCAGAAACAAAGATTATACAGATTTGGAAAAAAATGCAACAAAAAAGGTATATCCTCAAATACCTTATGCACCCAGCATATGTATACACACACACACAGAGTTATCTCTTCCCTCTCTCTCCATCTCTCTCTCTCTCTCTCTCTCTCTCTCTCTATATATATATATATATATATATATATATATATATATATATATATATATATATACATACACACACACACACACACATTTATATGAGTCTGGTGCAGTCTTCCAGTCAACCGTCTAACCCATGCCAACATGGACAAATGATGATGATATACATACATATATATATGTATGAAACCGACACAAAACTCAGTACCTGTTGTTTAACGACGGTCCTTGCATTATATCCGTTGAAAAAGAAA
>NC_068982.1:68224152-68224837 GCF_001194135.2 Octopus bimaculoides | reverse complement strand
ATTATATATGTATGTATATATACACATACAGAATAAAAGAGTATATATATATATATATACATATACATATGTATGTGTGTATGTATGTATACATATATATACACAAGGTGTGTAAAATATCTGAGAACAGATTTATGTTTATAAGAAAAAAAAAAGATATATAACAACAGATAATAACTTTATTTATCAAAAAATGGTATGAGGATAAAAATAAACTTATTTTCTATAATGTTATTCGATAAAGCCGCCTTCAGCTTCAACAACTGCTTCTATACGAAATATAAATCATCTACATGTTCGAATCAAGTGGTCCTGGTTCATTTTGGACTTTGGCAGCTGTCAAAGAATCTTTGGTGTTATGGGCTTGTTCATTGACCGCTCGCTCAACAATGTAATAGTCCAATGGATTGAGATCTGGGGAATTAGTAGGCCAAATGTCGGGGGTTGTGTGATCATGAAAATTTTCAGCCATCTATTCATGTGTTAGTAGAGACATGTGTGATAGTGCAGAGTCTTACTGAAACACATATGGCCTTCCATTGCATAGACTGTCTATCCAGGGCTTAACAATTATTTCCAGGACTTCAATGTAGGTGGCAGAGTTAACTCTAAAACCTTGTGGAAAGAAGTAAGGAGATATCACATGTCCTTCATTGCTGACAAGCCCTAAAACCATGACAGTGGC
>NC_068982.1:68220476-68221857 GCF_001194135.2 Octopus bimaculoides | reverse complement strand
TACCTATCCAGGCTTTCGGCTATTAGATCATTTGCTGGTGATCTTCTTGTACACGCATGGAACCTGGCCAAAAGATCACCAGCAAATGATCTAATAGCCGAAAGCCTGGATAGGTACAATTTCCACAGGTCAATGGCTCAAATTGATCGAAAGAAACTGGAGCTCATTCGCTCCTACGAGCTCGTGAAACCGCACCTTGACCTAGAAGGCATTATGAGAGACACGGACACAAAAAAGGACAGTGAAGACCCTGCACACTGTGCTCAGGCTCAAGAGGACCAAACGGACCACAGAGACAAGGCAAATGCCACCAGTGCTGTAGCCACAGCCACTGTTGAGGGCTGCAATGGCCATGGTGAATACAGCCAACGCAGCACCACACCAAGCGACAGAGACAGGAGAGCAGACAAGAAGACGGTGAACACAAACACAAACAGGCTTCAAGCCCAAGCACGTCATACAGAGAAAAAGAAACAGATCTGTAAATTCTACCTAAATGGTACCTGCTGGCACGGGGAAAAGGGGCGAAACTGCAAATTTGCCCACCACAAACACCACCAGCTAAACAAGGTAGATAACCACTTAAAACAAAATAAGTGGGAGTGCAGAAAAGGGAGACCAGAAAGCTTAACCCTACAAACACATAATCCACCGAATACCAACAGGACTCACAAAGAGAGAAGTCCGTATATTCCTTCTGCTTCCAGCAAAAGGTTGTATGCAGAGGCTGTACGAACTGCAGCAGCTGACCAGCAAGCTTTTTTAAGCATGGCCCAGAAAATGGTACATCAGTTAACGTGGATGCAGAGGGTGCAGAGTCAACACCACATGAACCATTATCCAAGACCACCACAGATGGTGGATCAGGGATGGCCACCGCTAACACCAGGAACCCCTGCACAGATATCACACCCATGTTCCTACTGAATATCCAGGGCCTATTACGAACAGGCGGCAAAGACAAGTTTTTATAGTTGAAAGACCTAGTTACATGCAATCAAGTAATATGCATGGTGCTTAATGAAACGCATCTAACACGTAATATAGCAGATGCGGAGATAAACATACCAGAGTATGCCGTGCTCCAAACAGACAGGAGGGATAGAAGTCATGGGGGAGTTGCAATGTACATCTGAGAAGATGTCACACCCCTACTACTCCTATCACACTCAAACTCTATCTGTGATACTTTAATAGTACACATAAAACAGATTGATGTAGTTGTATGCTCAACATACCATCCACCAAATACCGCAAAGCAGGAGGGTAAATTTGAGGACAGCCTCAGACGCATAGAAGAGGTCTTGACAAATCTGGACCAACACATCAATATACTTTTCCTAGGCGACTTTAACCTCCCAAATGTTAAATGGCCTGAAAG
>NC_068982.1:68213803-68217738 GCF_001194135.2 Octopus bimaculoides | reverse complement strand
GGCTGAAACCCGTAAATAAATAAATAAATAAATAAATATAAAAAATTAACATGCTGTAAATAGTTTTCAGAACATTTATAAAGAGAAGGTCTTACAGCTATTTCTGGAATATTTTATATATCCCTTCATCAGAGACAGTGTGAGAAAATGTTTCAGTAATAGTTATTATAGAGAAGATATGAATTACAGAGTGTATATATATATATATATATATATATATATATAGTCATTATTTTAATGTCCACTTTTCTGTGCTTGAATGGAATGGACAGAATTTATTGAGGTAGATTTTCTGTGACTGGATGTCCTTCTTGTTACTAACTTTCACCTGTTTCCAAGCAAGGTAATATTTCTCCATTGCCAGAGATGTTCTCACAGAATATTGGAAATAAATGGCATTGCATATATGACAATGACACTCATTTGCAACTCTCATACAGTGTCAAGACAGGAATCGCAAACATGCACACATCCACATGTACATATATATATTTCATCATCATCATCATCATTTAGCATGAATGTTCTGTGCAGGTATAAGTGGGATGGTTTGATACATCTGATAAGCCAGATGACTGCAATAATCTTCAATGTCTGCTTTGGCATAGTTTCTATGACTGGATGTTTTCCTATTACCATCGACTTTACAATGTGTATTCGGTGCTGTTTCCATAGCAATGACACCAATGAGGCCATCATATAACTCATATGACAAAACTCCTCAACTGAGTGGAGTGTACTATTGAGGGAAGTGGCTTTATGCCAGGTGTTGAGAGGCTAACATATGATAAAGTGACTGGAACAGAAGTCTTGCTCTAGAGGAGATATATATCTCTCTCATATGGAAAAGGTGAATGCAAGTGAAGATGAGGTATCAGGGTGTACCCTCAAAGAACAAGAAGGTGGATAAAAAGAGAAAAGGGATAAAAAATCAAGGATAGCTAAATGGATCATGAAATTGAGAGAGGGTGACCGATGGTTAGAGATGGCGATAGAGGTGAATACAGTCAATGGTAAACATAGGTGGAGGCATGGTCAATAATGAATATCCACTGAAGGTAAAGGAAAATAGGAGTGGGCCAAGGAGGAGAAAATGATTGTTGGCATTACCTAAAAGGCAGAAAGTGGAGAGCAACTATATAATAAAAACTGCACAATAGATAAACGAGAGATAAAACATTAAATAATGATGTCCAAGACACTTGTAAAAGGTGGTGCTGATACAATTTAAATGCTTTTGATAACAGCTTTATTTGATCAGGTTCGGCCTAGATCTAACACTTTAGCATTAAGACTACTCAATTAGATATAATGCTTATTATCTATTCACATTGTTTTAATCATGCATGAATCAATCGTGCATTAACTTGTAGCTTCAAATTATCAATGATGAGAATGTTTATTTTTAGAATGGCATTGTGGTGTAAGTGTGAGAGGTTGAATTTGACCAGTCTGAACATAAAACATATATGAGCTGGATATGGCTTAGTTTTTTAATGCTGAAGAGCAACAAACCACAGTACTATAGTAACATCAACTACTATTTCTATAGTAATATCACTTCTATAAAGTGTGATAGCTAGCAAGCTGTAAAAGAGCTAAACCAACATCAAACAATGCAATCCTGCCAATATTCTATCTATTTTCTCTCAGACAACATCAAGTCCTGCCATTAAACCTCTTCTACCTTTCACTCCAGCTCCAATGCCACACTTTGGCAACGATCCATCTGTTCACTGACATTATAACTATGGTCATGTGAAATTAGTGATCTTTAGAAAGAGAAAATATCCTAAGTTTTAGGTGAAGGTGGTCTAAAAGAGAGAGAGAGAGAGAGAAAGAGAGGAGGGGGAGGAGGTGGAGGAGACAGGATAATTTTGTTGATCAAATGAGTTCTTTATCGACCTCTCTCAAGTGTTTCTCAACTGAGGAAAATGATCTTCTTATTTGTTATGCTGACCTTTTCTAATGTGGAGTGGGTCTTCCCTTCATCTCTTCATTCCATCTCTCTCTCTATCTCTCTTTCTCTCTCTCTCACTATTTCATATATTTCACTGGGTTGTTTGTTTCTTATTTCCTTAAGCCATCAATCCTCCTCCTCCTCATCATCATCACCACCACGACGACAACGACGACGACGATCACCCTCCTCCTCCTCCCCCCCCATACCTTCTCAATCTCCCTCATTGCAATTACCACCAGTCTCCTCATCATTGTTGATACTGCTGCCATTGATGTCAATCATTGTTATATCATCATCATCATTATGTCATCATCATTTCATCATCATCATCATCATCCTTATCATCAATATCATCATCATCAACATCATATCATCATCATCATCACTGCTACCCTCACCATCATCAGCTTCATCAACATCATCATTATATCGTCACCAGCATCATCACCAACCTCGTCATCCTCCTCTTCCTCATCATCGTCGTCATCATCATCATATCATTGCCATTATTATCATCATCGTGACCATAATTGTCAACCTCCTCACCACCATCATCCTCATCATCATAGTCATCATTACAGTGCTGATGAAGATGAGGATCATCATCATCATCATCATCATCATCATCATGACCACCACCACTAAACAACAACCATTACCTCTACCAAGTCTGCCCTACTGCCACCACCACCACCACCCTTGTACTGTTGTACTTTCTCTCAGTAATTCTCGTCACCTTTTCTACAAGCATGATGTATCCTACACAGCATTATATATATCTATGTGCATACAGATACCCAAGTCCTAAGTACCTACCTAACTACACACACATACACACAGAGACTTGTTTCAGTCATTAGACTGTGGCCATACTGGGGCACTGCCTTGAAGAATATTTAGTCAAATGAATTGACCCCAGTACTTACGTTTTAAAACCTGGTACTTATTCTATCAGTCTCTTTTGCCAAACTACTAAGTAAAAGAAAGACATAAACATACCAACACCGGTTGTCAAATGATACTCACACACACACACTCACATAAACTATGGACTTCTTTCAGTTTTCATCTATGAAATCCACTCACAAGGCTTTGGTCTGCCAAAGACTATAGTATAAGATACTTGCCCAAGGTGCCATGCAGTGTGACTGAACTGGAAACCATGTGGTTGGGAAGCAAGCTTCTAACCACACAGCCACGCTGGGACAGTTTTTGTATGCCCATGTCATACAAGATCACTTTCATGTCATTGAGGAGGCACTGAACATCATCTTTCACCTGGTCGTTGTTGCTGAAGCATGTTGCAGCCAAATATTCTTTCAACTTAGGGAACTGGTGGTAGTCATTGGGTGCCAAGTTCGGACTATAAGGTGGGTTGCCATTTATGGTCTTCTGTAAGCATTTGTGGGACCCATCTTGTACGCACCTTTGAATATTGCAACTTTTTACTCAAAACCCTATGAATGGTGCTTTGGGAAACCTCAGGAACCAAAATGCAGAGATGATCTAGAGTGATCCACAGATTTTCATGCAGGATTTGCTCAACCTTCATGACTGTCGTGTCGGAAATTGATGGTTGCCTGCTTCCTTCTTCATCATTAATTTCAGTATGACTAGCTGCAAACTACCTACACCACTTGTGGGCGTTTTTGACATCCATGCATGACTCACCATACACTTCTGTTAATAGGTGATGAATTTCAATTGGTTTAATGCTTTTTGTATTCAAAAACCGAATAACTGTGCGAACTTCACACTTGGTGATAGCGTTAATTGAGAGCTCCGTCAGATACAACTGCCAAGCCAAGACTGAGTGCGGCAGTGAGGTTCATGCAGGGGCAGGTGCAGGCGCATGCACAATAAACACAACAGTGTTGCCAATAGCTACATGCACAGTTTCCCTGCATCCCCAGTGCTTTGGAGACCTTACTTTTGGGATCAACCTTGTGTATGTATATATATATATATATAT
>NC_068982.1:68210826-68213670 GCF_001194135.2 Octopus bimaculoides | reverse complement strand
ACAGGGGGTCCGCAAGGACAAGACAGGGGATCCGTAGACAGCAAATACTTTTTATGGGCAATTTCAGTTTATATATGTTTTTTAATCGAAATCTTTTAATTGACAATAAACCTATTTGTTAAATACTGCTAAATAAATAAATGTAAAAATATATGTTATTTTAAGCAAATATTTATGTATGAATTTCATAAGCGTTTATAAGGGGGTCCCTAAGGTAAAGCCTGAAATATAAAGGGGTCCGCAAGTCAAAAAGTTTGAAAACCCCTGATCTAAGAGACCATAAGTCAGGGAGAAGATGCACTCATATATCTGTCAGTAGAGTAGGTATATTATCCAAATTTTATAGTATTAAATATCCATTACAGCTGGTCTTACCAGGCAGTTTCATGTAAAAAAAAAAACAATCTTACCAATCGGTTTACATGAAGCTGATTGGTAAGATCAGCCATGATGGATATTTAATACTATAAAGAATTACATTTTATAATTACTTCTAAATTAATTGTATTGGATTTTAATGGGCACTTAACTTAAAGAAGTTGCTATAAATTTAGAAAGACATTAATATATTTTAATTATTAACTATAATAATCTTTTAATTAATTATTATATAATAAAGTTAATTTCAATTAAAGTACTTAATATAATGAGTATGTAATTAATTATAGCAATGTAAAGTATCTCGGCTTCGATTAAGCATAACGTAGAATTATTATCTATAATTATTATTCTTTAATTATCCACCAAGATCATCAAGAATTGTATATATTATTAATTATAGTAATTTTTCAATTATTATATGACAATCTTAATTCCCATAAAAGCATATAATATTGAGACAATATGATGACAAAAAAACAGCCCTCCATTCTCTACCAACATGGCAAGGACCAACATGGAGGCAACCTGGGTCAACTTGACATCCACATCTTATCCAAGCACCCAAAGGACCCAACACTCAGACAAATACAGGAGTACATCCTCATAAATGAAACTTCCCCAATACTAAATAGGAAATATACATAGTAGATATCATACTCCCATGCCCACAGTTTACACAGAGTAGAATAGTTAGTGGGCTGTTATGTAGATAGATGTATGTATGTGTGTGTGTGGGGGGGTGTATGTAGATATATGCATATGCATATGGATATGAAAGTAAACGGATCAACGTACAGACGGATAGGTACACAGGTTATATGAACAGACAAGCACACATATGCACGCATTCTCAAATGAAGACTGAAACACATGACCATATATACACACACACTTAACTTCACACAAGGACACATATGGAGACACACGTCCACACATATGGAGATGCATATCCATACATACAAATACGATACATAGTTGCAAAACACACACACACACACACTCAGACATGCACACACAAGGAGACAGAGGTACACACGCACATATATACAAAAACACACACACACACACACATACATAAAAACACACACACACATACATAAAAACACACAAACATGGACATGCAAACATATGAGTATGCAGAATACATACATACAAATATACACACATACTTATATACATATGCACACACACACATACATGCATACACACATGCATACATACATACATGCATGTGTAGGCACACACACACACACACACACACACACATACACACACTAACTCACACACATGTGCACAAACAAACAAAAAGGAATGTTGTGTTAATAATGGATAGAGTCAAAACTATTGAAAAGATTGCAAGATGCAACGAAAATTTTAGTAAAATAAAAAAGAAATGAGTGGAAATTTTACTGGTGAGTGTGTTAAATCATAAGGCACTAAAAGAGAATGACTCTCCCCAGACACAACAGCATATAATATAAATATTAATAGGTATTTAATTATCTTATCCGTTATTTTCATTCTTTAGTTATCTAGCGTAGTCATCAATAATTGTACATGTTATTAATTATAGTAATTTTTCAATTATTATATAAGGTTAATTCCTATATAAGAGTTTATCATAATGAATAAATAGATATTTGTTTGTCTTTTCTGTAATTTTTATTTTTAATTTTCTAGTGAGATCCTCGGTGGTTGTATATGTTGTTGAATATAATAATTCTTCACTTATTATAAAATACAGTTAATTCCCGTAGAAGAGTTTATTATATCAAATAAATAAATAGGTAATAAAATATCAAAGTGTCTATTAAGCATTATGTAGAATTGTTATCTGTAGTTTTTGTTCTTAAGTTATCTATGAAGCAAAACATAGAATTCTTGTCTGCAGTTTTTGTTCTTTAGATATACAGTGACATCATCAATTTTAGTAGATAAGTATACTAATTTTCTATGTTGATTTTTTTTTTTTTTACATAGATTTCAAATTGTCAAAAAATATGGAATTAGTAAGGTATTTTCAAAATTTTATTTTTATATTTTATTCTTATAAACTAAATTAGTTATTCAATGATGGCATTCTTGGTTGAATGAATGAATGAATGTCTAAAGTTAAATTTGGTTTGGTGTTTCTTGTTTTAAGCGTTTTTTAACAGCTAAAATTTTTCCAGACGTACAAGTTAGAATTTCACCAATTTAGATTACCTTGATAATTTGGATTACCTTGTGTTGACATAAATTTTTGTACATATTATTATTAATTTCAATTATATTATGTATATGTGTGTGTGTATGCATATGAATATATATATACATATATATACATATATGTATATGTTAATGCAATTTAAACAATTGTTGGATATTTAAAGTGTGATTTAAAATAAAGATATGACTTTCTTCATACATATCGATTGTTGTATATATATATATATATATATATATATATATATATATATATAT
>NC_068982.1:68208073-68208698 GCF_001194135.2 Octopus bimaculoides | reverse complement strand
ACACACACACACACACACACACACACACACACACACACACACACACACACACACACACACACACACACACACACATGTAATTCACATACAGATCTATTCCTGTCTTCTTTCCCCGGTACCTTCTTCTCATACTTGCTCATATAATATAGTATAGCCCTACACAATTCATCCCATCACCTTTCCTTCATTAACTTTTCCTCTGGAGTTAGTAAACAAAAAACTAATTATAGTGTTAATTGACTATGGTAACTGTTATTCTTCCTTGACCCCAAATGATTTGTGTCGCGTCAAAAATAATCCATATTTACCAATTATTGTTTGGCTTTTATTCAGACTAGCCAAACTCTCATTAGTTTTTCATTCACACTTTCTGTTTGGTTAGGTTTCCATTCATAACTAAAAATTATGCCTTTTTGTTTTTAAATAAATGAATCATCTGAAACTAATTGGTTTAGGTATAGTTTTTAATTCTTTTTAGTGTGTTTTAAGTATTTTCACTGCTGATATCATCATCATCATCATCATCATCACCATCATCATCATTATTATCATCACTACCACCACCACCACCACCACCACCACCACCACCACCACTACCATCATCATTTTTGTCATCGTCATCATA
>NC_068982.1:68202046-68208056 GCF_001194135.2 Octopus bimaculoides | reverse complement strand
TACCACCACCACCACCACCACCACCACCACCACCACCACTACCATCATCATTTTTGTCATCGTCATCATAATCATCAACATCATCATCATTGTCGTCATTGTCGTGATCATCTTCGTCGTCATCATCATCATCATCATCACAGTTATTGTCATCGTCGTCATCATCCTCATTGGTCATTGCCATTGTCATCATTGTTATTATCATCTTCTTCATCCGCTTCATCTTTGTTACCTCTAACAAGACACTAGTTGGTCTAATGATATAGTAGAAGACAATTGCTCAAGGTGCTGTGAAAAGGCACTGGACCCAAAACCATGTGGTTGCAAAGCATACTTCTTACTCACACAGCTATGCCTGTGATAGCACACACACACACACACACACACACACACACACACACACACACACATGTATATATCTTCCTCCTTATCATCTTAGAGAGAGAGGCATACAGATAATGAATACAAAGAAATAAAGAATGGCTATGTTGACTACATTAGTGAAGTGGGCATGAACACCACTACATTACAGAAGCTATGCACAAAGAATAGACAATGGAGTGTGTGGTGTATGCGTGCGAGTAGAAGTAATCGGCTTACCTCGGTTTTCCTTCCTTTGCACGAGTCTGTCCTGCGGTATCCTATCCTCGCGGCTGGCCCAACCCGAAGAACACTAGAAATAGCAGCTGCTTCTCCCAACACTTAGACGATCGCTTGGCATGTCCTCTCCTCACAACAACCCCGTTCGAAAGAGGGCACGAAATCCCGATCGAGGCTCCCTCTGCTCTCTTCCTCTTCCGGTCAGTTCGCCATTCCGGTCAGTTCATGGTTCCGGTCAGTGGTCAGCTCCCCAGTTGCTGACATCATACCACAGAGTGAAAGGAAGAACAGAGGCTGAAAGTGGTAGAATATTGTATGTAAACGAAACAAAATTTATTTTCAGTATTTAAATCAACTGAGTAAACATAGACTTAAAGACAAACTGGTAGGTGCATGCATGGCTGTATAAGACTAAACTGGAAACCATGTGGTTTTGGGTTCAGTCTCACTGTGCAGCATTTTGAGGAAATGTCTTCTACTACAGCCCTGGGTCGACCAATACCTTGTTAGTTAATTTGGTAGGTAGAAACCGTGTGGCAGAAAACCTTAGCACGCCGGGCGAAATGCTTAGCAGTAGTTCATCTGCCGCTACGTTCTGAGTTCAAATTCCGCCAAGGTCAACTTTGCCTTTCATCCTTTCGGGGTCGATAAATTAAGTACCAGTTACGCACTGGGGTTGATGTAATCGACTTAATCCCTTTGTCTGTCCTTGTTTGTCCCCTCTATGTTTAGCCCCTTGTGGGCAATAAAGAAATAAGAAACTGTGTGGAAATCCATTATGTACACACACACACACATGCATGCACACACATGCATGCACACACGTAGATATATCACGCTTGTATAAATATCACACATGTATATATATCCTCCTTTATGGAGAGACATAGAAGGCTATACAGATAATGAAAAGGAGGATGGTTATGGTAATTATGTTAATGAAGTGGGCATGAACACCACCAGGACACTACAGTGTCCTGGTGATCATGCCCACCTCTGCAGACTTCACTTTTATGTAATACATCAATCTGTCTGAATGGAGTTTGTGCTTTCTTAAACTATCAATTACAGTGAAATTCACAGCCATGAATATTGTAATTATTTTTGAGAAGGAAAACAGATAGTTGTGATGTTTGTGCAATTCCTTATAGATTAATGGGGATAAATGGCAAAGAATCCAAATCAGTTTCTGCTTTACAATTTTACCAAAATTTCATGACTCTTGTTCTAAAGCAATGAATCATGTTCACTAAAGAATTGCTTTCTGCTTTGTTCTTACCATACAGTTAGAGGTTATCCATAAATAATACTGTGTAACATGATTTTTATCCTTGGGTAGCAACTGTTATTTCTTATTTGCTTACCCTTAGAAAATATGAGCTTTGTTTTTGTTACATTTATTCAAACCCCAAAGAATCCCTCAACACCTAGCTGTGATGTTCCCCTCACTATTCCACTACTTCTGTTTATGATCAGCCACTAAGGGACATGCTCAACTGGTTATGGTCAAGCAACAGACAAGCTAGTCTGTGGTATTGAGCAGAATATTTACTATAATGATATTTTCTGCTCCAGCAACTCAGTGCTGAATCTGTCTGAAATGTAATGGAAAATAGGTCAGTTTCAAAACATTGATGCCCAGTTGACAAAAGTAAAGTTTGAAGGGAATGATAGTCATTCCCTTTGATTTCTAGACAAAAACAAATAAAAAAAATAAAATAACACTTACTGACAAAAATGTTACATAGTGTAATAAATGACTGATGGTTGATCTTTTACTGTTTTCTTTTAAACTCATATGCAGAAGTTACTTTTCTCAGTAGCCATGTTAAAGGAAACATGCATAAAATAAATAGTAAAAGAGATGCAGTGTCTCCTTGAAAGATCCCTCTCTTGATTCTTAATGTTCTTGGGTTATTATTATTAAGCAACAAGCTTGTAGAATTGTTAGAAGCATTTCATTTGTCTTTACATTCAGAGATCAAATACTGCTGAGATCAACTTTCATCCTTTCAGGGTCAACAAAATGAGTATCAGTTAAACACTAGAGAAGATGTAATCAACTTGGTTGGCACTCCGTCGCTTATGACATCAGGGGTTCCAGTTGATCTAATCAACGGAACAACCTGCTCGTGAAATTAACGTGCAAGTGGCTGAGCACTCCACAGACACGTGTACCCTTAATGTAGTTCTCGGGGAGATTCAGCATGACACAGAGTATGATAAGGCTGGCCCTTTGAATTACAGGTACAACAGAAACAGGAAGTAAGAGTGAGAGAAAGTTGTGGTGGAAGAGTACAGCAGGGTTCGCCACCATCCCCTGCCGGAGCCTTGTGGAACTTTAGGTGTTTTCGCTCAATAAACACTCACAACGCCCAGTCTGGGAATTGAAACCACGAGTCCACTGCCCTAACCACTGGGTCATTGTGCCTCCACTGTAATCAACTTACCGTCTTCCTGATAATCTCAGGCCTTGTATCAAAATCTGATGCAATTTAGTAGTGAGCTGGCAGAATCATTAGCATGCTGTGCAAAATGCTTAGCAGCAATTCATCTGCTTTTATGTTCTGAGTTCAAATTCTGGCTAGGTTGACTTTACCTTTTATCTTTTTGGAGTTGATAAAATAAATACCAGTTGAACTCTGGGGTTGATGTAATTGACATACCCCTCTTCTGAAATTGCTGGCTTTGCACCAAAATTTCGAATCATCATCATCATCATCATCATCATCATTCATCATCATTATTGCTATCATTTACTATGATATCTAACATAGCTTGTTGCTGGAGATGCCATTTATGTAGCAGCTGAACTAAGGGGGTGTGTTCCTTCCGAGTCTTAAGGACTTTCTAGAGACTCCTTGCACTGCCAAGTAATGCTGTTTTCTGGATATACTCTATTTTTCATTATTATGCCTATCTTTTCTAACCAATTATCCATCTCGCTGTTGTTGTCGTTGTCATCATTGTCATGATGATGATAATCATCATCAAGGCAACAAGCTAACAGAATCATTAGCATGCTGGACAAAGTACTTTGCAGCATTCCGTCTGTCTTTAGGTTCTGAGTTTTAATTCTGCCAAATTCAATTTTGTTTTTCATCGTTTTGGGAGTGATAAAACAAAGTGCCAGTTGAACACTGGGATCAATGTAAATGACTTACCCCTCCCAAAATTACTGGTCTTTTGCCAAAATTTGAAACCATCATTATTATTATTGAGTGAGAGAGCTGTGCATGCCATCAAAGTGACACTGGGTTGCAAATATATGAAGCTCAATATACCCATCATGACTACCCATCTGATTAGGGCACACTAGGCACTTGCATCACAGACATATGTGCACAACTAGGTGATCTCATATCAAGATAAACTACACATGACCTTGTAGGTGGGCCCAGTTAGAATTTTCTTCAGCTCAAGTAGCCCATCTCACTCAAAAGGCCCCTCGATAAGGGTTGTTTAAGGATGTTGAATGAATGAATGAAAATCTGTGGTAGTGAGCAGAATATTTACTGTAGCCCATCTTTTATACCAAGACAAAACATGTACATGATAATACTTCCAATCAGTTAAGATCAGAAGCTATGAGAGCCAGTGTCTGGTAGTTCTACTTGAAAAGGAAAGTGAAGGTAGAGATGGAAATTCTGCCCCCCAGTATTTATTCTGAAAGGTGGGTGAATGTAGCGAGGATGGTCTGTGTGAATGGGTCTACTCTGAACATTCGCCTGTAAGCCAGAACAATTGAAGGGAAGTGGGGTGCCTGCCTGAGGTACTCTTGGTGATTGGGGTGACCAGGATGTGTGCAGTGCTTTGAATGAAACACCCATGTTTCCAGAGGTGAATTATTCAAACCCCAAAGAATTCCTCTCAACACATGGCTATGGTGCTCTCCCACTAATTCTACTCATGATCAGAGATGCACATATCGTCAGCTGCTAAGGGACATGCTCAACTGGTTAAAGTCAAACAACTGACAGGCAAATCTGTGGTATTGAACAGAATATTTGCTGTAGCCCATCTTTTATACCAAGATAAAACAATGTACATGATAACACTTTCAATCAGTTAAGATGAGAAGGCATGAGAGCCACTGCTTGGTACTGCATCAGGGAATTCATCATCATCATCATCATCATCATATCATCATTATCACCACCACCACTGCTGCCGCCGCCGCCACCACCACCACCACCACCATCATCATCATTATTATCGTCATCATCATTATTATTTTGTTTAGTTTAGGGGTGTTTCTTATGTTTCCAAAAAATATTTTTTGGCTCTTTCCTTCCTCCTTTCAACAATGCCAAATATGTATTATCTATTAAAAGCCTTTCGGTTCAGACTTCTGGTGTTTCTTTCCTATTTCTAAAAGAGAAGCAACATACCTTAACACCATGCACTCACCACCATATTACACCATCGCATGCTACACCACACTGCCACAACCACCACACTGCCACAACCACCACACACAAGACCATCACATATACAACAGTTTTTCAATCCTCAAAGAGGTGTTTTGACAGCTTTTAAGCTGAATATGTTGCTTTCTCCTTTTCTTCCCTCTTCCATTATTATAAGTTTTTCTGGTCAGCAATGAATTATAGAACGTTGTTGTTGCTGTTGTTTTTGATGATGATGATGATGATGACGATAGTGGTGGTGTTGGTGTTGGTGGTGGTGGTGGTGTTGTTGGTGGTGGTGTTGGTGATGTTGGCGGTGATGGTGCTGGTGATGTTGGTGGTGCGGACGACAGTGGTGGTGGTGGCGATGCTGCTGCTGCTGCTGATGGTGGTGGTGGTGATGGTGATGGAATGATGATGAGGATGATGATGGTGATAGTGATGGTGGTGGTGGCGGTGGTGGCAGTGGTGATGGTTATAGTGGTGGCAGTAACGGTGCTGCTGATGATGATGATGGTAGTGGTGGCAGTGATGATGATGATGATGGTGATGGTTATACTGTAGTGCAGTGGTTATTGTTGTAGTTGTTGTTACGCCACTGTCCATGGCAAATGAAGACATGACAGGTGAGGTGTTAATGGCATTGGTAGTGGTTGGTAAATACAAATGTGTTAGTACTGACTGAAGTTGGTTAGTGGTAGTGGTGGTGTTGATTAGTGGCTGCTTCAGTGTTGATAGTGCTGGTGTTGGTAGCGTTGGTAGTGATAGTAGTGGTGGTAGTAGTAGCAGTGGTGTTGGTTGTTGTGTTATGGCATTGCTAGAGATGTTGTTGGCAGTGGCAGTGGCAATGGTGGAGTTGGTGGTGGTGGTAGTCGTGCCAGAGGTGATAATGCTAATGGTGGTATCTTTGTTATTTATGTTAGTGGTGGTGGTGGTGGTAGTGGCGGTGGCAGCAGCTGCAGCGGAAGAGGTGGTGGTGTGGTGGTGTGGTGGTGGTGGTG
>NC_068982.1:68199405-68201752 GCF_001194135.2 Octopus bimaculoides | reverse complement strand
GTGGTGGTGGTGGTGGTGGCAGTGGTGGTGGTGGTGGTGGTGGTGGTGATGGTGGCGATTGAGATTGTGTTGGTGGTAGTAGTTATATCAGTAAAGGTGTTGTCAGTGGTATTCGTGTTGCAAGTGGTAATGGCCTTGGCGTGTGTAGTGGAATTAGTTATTTATGTTAGAAATGATGATGCTACTGCTGCTGCTGATGGTCGTAACAGTGATGGTGGTGGTTGCGGTGGTGCCGGGGGGGATGGGATGGTGGTGGAGGTTTAATTGTAGGTAATACATACAGCGTCAGCTGTGACATTAATTCTACTTGTGTAACATGCTGTCACCATCTATCACCTCATCACCAATGTTGTTGGTGTTGCTGTTGTAATCGATGTTGTTTTGATACTGTTGTTCTGCTTACTGCAGCAGGTGTGAAGTTATTGTTGTTTAATTCTAGGGCAAGCCTGAAAAAGCAATCCAATGTCTAAAGCTATTTCAGCTACAACCATTAAAATTTTTTAAGGAGATATATTATACTGTATTTATCTAGTGTCTATCTATTTCAGTATTTATCTAGTATATATATATCCATTATCGTGCAGGTGCAATGGCCCAGTGGTTAGGGCAGCGGACTCGTGGTCATAGGATCGCGGTTTCGATTCCCAGACTGGGCGTTGTGAGTGTTTATTGAACGAAAACACCTAAAAGCTCCACAAGGCTCCGGCAGGGGATGGTGGCGAACCCTGCTGTATTCTTTCACCACAACTTTCTCTCACTCTTACTTCCTGTTTCTGTTGTGCCTCTAATTCAAAGGGTCAGCCTTGTCACACTGTTTCATGCTGAATATCCCCGAGAACTACATTAAGGGTACACGTGTCTGTGGAGTGCTCAGCCACTTGCATGTTAATTTCACGAGCAGGCTGTTCCATTGATCGGATCAACTGGAACCCTCGACATCGTAAGCGATGGAGTGCCAACAACAACAACAATATTCATTATCTTGTGTAATATACCCAGGGGTACATAATCTATATTTAAGATGCCAGAGTTTGGGTTGAAGGAAATTTGACTGCTATTTCCAGAGAAATTGAATAACTATGTAGAGGCTTGCCTGTTAAAATTTTTTTAGTGTCCTTTCCATAAGTAGTTGTAGCAATTATATTTTTTTTCAGACTGTTGTTCCTGCCATCATTTTCTGGTTCCATACACCTTGTTATTATCACCAGCATCACAACAACAACAACATCAACAATAACAAAAGGTAGGCAAATGCTCCTTATATCAACATCATTAACAGATACACTACCCCACTCCCCTATAGTATCACCCATCATAACCTTTATATTCATTGGTGTCACCCAACCCTTCCTACTCTTTCTCTTCCTCCTTCTTTCTCTTCCTCTTCCTCCTTTTCTTCTTGTTTCTCCTCTCCCTCCTCTCCCCTTCTCTTCATCCTCTTCTCCATCCTCTTCTAGGTCCTCTTCTTCCTCTACGGCATTGTCATCTTTGTTGTTGTTGTTGTTGTCATTGCCATTGTTGTTGTCATCATCATCATCACCATCACCACCGCCCCTGCCTATAGTCATCATCATCATCATTGCAGTTGCCATCATCATCATCATCATCATAATCAACATCATCATCATCATCACACCTGCCTACTGTCATCATCAATGTTGTTGCCCTCATCATCATAATCATCGTCAACATCATTATTACACCTGCCTGTCGTCGTCATCACCATCAACCACCACCACCACCACCACCACCACCACCATCATCATTATCATCATTATCATCATCGTCATCATCATCATCATCACCACCACAACCATTGTTATCATTATCACTATTGTCATCATCATCAACATCCATGGCTGTCATCGTCATTGTCTTCATAAACATCACTATCATTGTCATTGTTTATCATCTTCATCACTGCTGCCATAGTAGTGGTTGTCGTAGTCTTTGTTCTCTTCATGACGATCATGGTCATGAACTATGATTGTTTATATCAAACCCCTCCCCACCGCCATCATGCTGCCATAGGTATTTCTTTGACAAGTGTTCTTGTTCAAGTTGATTACATTCTTGTCTTTACTGGCTTCTTTTTCTACCCCTTCTGCACACTTCATTTCCTTTGAAAAAACCTGGGAAAAGAACAATGTAAAACCCCAATAACAAGGAAACCAATGTATATACTTAATATATACAATCATCAATATATATACATACAATATACTACATGTCTTTGTGTATATATATATATATATAAATATATGTATGTATGCATGCATGTGTATATGTATGTGGGTATGTAGGAATGTGTGTATATGTATGTATGTATGTATGTATATATATATAT
>NC_068982.1:68195467-68197566 GCF_001194135.2 Octopus bimaculoides | reverse complement strand
GTTTTGAGCGGGATCGTTGCCAGTGCCCCTGGACTGGCTCATGTGCGGGCGACACATGAAATCTTTCGAGCGAGATCGTTGCCGGTGCCCCTGGGCCGGCTCTTGTGCGGGTGACACATGAGGCTTTTTCGGGCGAGATGAGCGTGGCCGTTGCCAGTACCGCCTGACTGGCCTTCGTGCGGGTGACACGTAAAAGCACCCACTACACTCTCTGAGTGGTTGGCGTTAGGAAGGGCATCCAGCTGTAGAAACACTGCCAAATCAGATTGGAGCCTGGTGTAGCCATCTGGTTTCACCAGTCCTCAGTCAAATCGTCCAACCCATGCTAGCATAGAAAGCGGATGTTAAACGACGACGACGATGATATATAGAAACATTATTATTTCCAAATCTCTCAAAGAGAGATATTCAGTAACAGTTCTTTAAAGTAAAGACTATTTGCCAACATAATGTGGCTGTCCTGTTTGACAGGCTTCTTCCAGCAGTTTCCGTCTACCTGATACACTCATAAAGTTTTGGTTGCCACCTGGTGGCTTTAGTAGAAAGCATCTTGCAGTAAGGACTGAACTTGAAAAGTGTGCGACTGGGAAGTATGCCAATCACTTTCACAATGATAATAATGCTGCTGCTGCTGATGATGATGATGATGATGATGATAGCAATAATGATGACAATGATGATAAATTAGCATTTATCTGTTCCCCAATACTTTATCACACCAAAACCTCTCTTCCTCTTTCATGTTTCTAGCCTTTAATCCATGAAACAGCTATTGAAGACCTCTTTTGTTTGTAATTCTAGGTTTATACACATATAAACATATATAGGTTTAAAACGTTACTTGTAAAATAATTGGTAATCAATTGATTTCAACCATCTGTTTATACAGATCATATTTTGCTGGAAAATTTTATTCACTTGGCCCAAAATTTATGGAACAATAAAATAAAATGAACTAATTTATTGTGAGCAAGTCAGAAGGCATGAAGAGTGCTAATATTTTTGAACTTTGTCTTTTATCTTTCACTTGTTTTAGTCATTGAGCTATGGCCATACTGTGGCATCACATTGAAGTGTTTTAGTTGAACAAATGTGGAAGTTCCTGGAGAAATATAAGCCATACTTCAATAGCAGCAGGAAGTGCAGGTTGTGCCTGGCTGAGAAGAGAGCGATTTTAAAGGGTACCCAGCGCTTGGATATTTACCTGAATAGCAGAAGTGAAGTGCTTAATCTTTGCCCATATGAAAGGAAGTACATTCTATCATATCTGTGTGCCCCATCATGACTACAACCACCAGTACCCCAGCCTCAGCATTCCACCAATGCACTTGAGCCCAGCAAAGAGTTTGACCAGAGCATACACCAACGCACCCACGTACATACAAGCATGCCCCAACAAGGCAGACACCTATCAAATAGATTGTCTTCCACCACTCCCAATATATACCCCTACACACACATTGTATCCCCCCACACACATTGTACCCTACACACACTGCACACTAACATAAAGCTCTCACGACCTTAACCAATACAGAAAGAAAACAAACTAATGAACACAATTATATAGACCTACACCCCTGGAAAACATTATACATATGAAACCACTACACATCACAAATCACTTTCCTACAGAAGCACCACACTTAATAATCTACACGTTTCCCACAAACATTACAAGATAACTCTTACCAGCTTTACAGTGAATCCAACAAAGGGTCATGACTCCTAACCTAGTCCCCTGCTCATTTTCATTTCACCATCTTTTTTACAGCAACCACAAACTGGATGTGTCCATTCACCTCTGACAATAGAGAGCAGTCTCCATATTCCTTTTGATATTGGCTAACTCTAATGAGTATAATATTATTTAATTGATTGTTGCCTAACACTCCATTGTATTCCTAGCGAAACCAATTGGTAAGATCAGCCATGATGGATATATAATACTGTACATTTTAGATAATATATATATATATATATATATATATATATATATATATGAGTATATATATGAGTATATATATGTATATATATATATATATATGAGTATATATATATGAGTATATGTATATATATATATATATATATGAGTATAT
>NC_068982.1:68192847-68194518 GCF_001194135.2 Octopus bimaculoides | reverse complement strand
TGTATATATATATATGTATATATATATATATATATGTGTGTATATATATATATGTATATATACATATATGTATATATATATACATATAAATATATATATACATATATGTATATATATATACATATAAATATATATATACATATATGTATATATATATACATATAAATATATATATACATATAAATATATATTTATGTATATATGATTATGTCCAGTAAAGGTATTTAGCAAATTAATTTGAGTGTTTCTCATAAGTGGTTGTGGTGTCATGTCAGTTGTCAAAGAGAATAGAAATACTTTCTAGGTTTTTAGACAAAGAGAACAACAGACAGGGACACTTCCATATATATAAAAGAGAATTTGTGTGTGTGTGTGTGTGTGTGCATGTGTATCTTTTTTATGCATTTGAAAATTGAGTTGTTGATTTTTACATATGGAGCATCAAAACATTCAGTAATCTTACGACTACCAAATAAACTTTATTTTTATTTACATATTTTGCATTACAAAAATTTTATAATATAATCTTTTCTATAAGTCAACTATTGTAAACATTTTATACCACAATGACAACGACGTCACATTTTCTATATCTGTGTGTACCTTAAAAGACATCCATTTCTCTATATGTTATGAGGAAATACAGTCATTAACTTTCTATCTCACATGTATACGCACACATATATAAAAAAAGACGTATGTGTATGTATTTATGTATGTGTATATGAAAGATGTATGTGTGTGAGGGACAGACAGAGAGAGAGACCAGGTGAGTGCCACTAACACATATATGACAACACACACCTTCACTCACTCACTCTCTCTCCACTCTTTCTCTCTCACACACACACATATTCATTTCATATACACGTACATACATCTTTCACTTTTCCTCTCTTTCACTTTTCCTCTCTTTCACTTTTCCTCTCTTTCACTTTTTCCTCTCACTTCAAAGCAAATGTCGCGGTTTCACTTTCTCTTCTCTTTCAATTCCTGCTCTCTTCAAAGCATAAAGAAATTAAAAAAATTTATGGAAATTAATGAATACATTTGAAAACTGAGTTGCCGATTTTGATGTATGGTGTATCAAAAAATTCAGTAATCTTTCGGTTAACAAATAAACTTTATTTTTATTTACATATTTGCATTACACAAATTTAACATTATAATCTTTCTATAATTCAACTATCCTAAACGACATTTTGTATGTATGTGTGCACAGGCACGCATGTATATAAAAAAGATGTATGCATATGTATTTATGTACATGTGTATGAAAGATAATGTGTGTGTGTGTGAGAGACAGAGAGAGAGAGAGGGAGAGTGAAAGAGAGAGAGATTGAGTGAGTGCCACTTATACATATATGCAAAAAATACATACATGACAACATACACCTTCACTCACTCTCTCTTTCTCTCTCACATACACACACAAGCACACACATGTACACACACACATCCATTTCATATACACGTACATACATCTTTCACTTTCTCCTCTCTTTCCCTTTCTACCCTCTTTGAAGCTTAAAGAAATAAAAGATTTTTACAGGAATTAACGAGCAATGATATGATCCTATATGATTGACCATATGCTTGAGTTGACAACTTTCCGGTTTCAAATGAAAGAATCCCATAAATTAACTTGAAACACACACACACACACACACA
>NC_068982.1:68191139-68191753 GCF_001194135.2 Octopus bimaculoides | reverse complement strand
ATGTCTGTATTTTTCTACATGATAAAAAAAAAAAAAATTCGTAAAAAAGTCACAAATTAAGAAATTGTGGAAGGATGTGGGGAAACTAAAATTCTGAAAATGTGATTTCTGGGAAAAATCGTATTAAACCCCCTTTATACAATGAAACAATACATAGTTTGTGATCCTTCTTAAGAAGAGAAAGCACTTTCATGCAAACCCGTGCAAGTTGTACCCTCCCCTGCTTCACTTTTAAACAAACAATAACTTCCATTATGCCAGTAATCCAGTTCACGATGTATCATCTGTGCTGATTTTGCCCATAAGAAAGGAACAAATAATACAATATGGCTGTATGTCATAACATCCAGGCAACGCCAGGGTGCATTGCTATACATACATAAAGCAAAACATACAAATCTGCACAAATACATACATACCTACATACATACATACATACATACCCTGTTGTTGATGTTGAAATTTTAATGAAAGAGCCATGGATCTAGGTTAAAAACTGACTTTTTCTCTAATGGCAAGAAATCTTGAAATAAACCCGAGCAATACATACATATATACATACATACACACACACATACATACATGCATACACACATACATACATGCATACTTAC
>NC_068982.1:68190284-68191129 GCF_001194135.2 Octopus bimaculoides | reverse complement strand
ATACATACATGCATACACACATACATACATGCATACTTACATACATACATACATGCATGCATACATACATACATACATACATACATACATACATAATAACATAATGATTTGGGATAGAGAAGAGAAACGGCATACAGTTGTGGAAATCAGCTACCCAGTGGATGTTAACATAAAGACAAAGATCAGCAAAAAAGAAAATACTTATGCCAAACAATTGAGAAATCTACAATTACTCTTCCCAGATTACAACTCCAGGTTTATACCAGTAATTATTGGGGAACTAGTATATGTAACACAGTACGTCAGTACCAGTCTTGAGAAATTAGGCTTCTCAAAACCAGAAAGAAGAAAGCTGATTTGAAGACTACAGATCCAAACCATCACTGAAACTATGAAAATTTGTAAAACTTCCCAGAAGTTCATCATTTAAGTATATATGATCATGTCTAGACATGCAGCTATATGCGTGAAAGTACATACATAAAACAAAACATACATAGATACTCTTTTCATGTTGTTGAAATTCCAATGAGGGAGCCTTGGATCTAAGTTAGAAAGCAGCTCTTTCTCTATTGGCAAGAAATCTTGAAATAAAACTGAAGAATGACATACATACACACATGTATATACATACAAACATACATACACACATGCATACATATATGCTTGTATATATATATATTGATTCCTAAACTCTCATTAAAATTTTTCATATATATATATATACACACATATACATATCTATCTATCTATCTATCTATCTATCTATCTATCTATCTATCTATCTATCTATCTATCTATCTATCTATCTATCTATCTATCTATATATATATATATATATATAT
>NC_068982.1:68185563-68189669 GCF_001194135.2 Octopus bimaculoides | reverse complement strand
ATATATATATATATATATATATATATATATATATATATATATATATACATACATATCTATGCATGTATATGCATGCATACTTTGCATGTTTCTTGCACTCTGCTTACGATACATTCCACAATGCATTCCATGCTTTGTCTTTTATGTTCTATATTTTACTTGTTTCAGTCATTGGATTGCAGCCATGCTGGAGCACTCCATTGAGGGATTTAGTTGAACATACCAACCCCAAGATTTACTTTTCTTTATATCCAGTACTTACCTTATCAGTCATTTTTGCTGAACCACCAAGTTACAAGGATGTAAACAAACCAACTCCAATTGTCAATAGTGAATATGAAAATTGTTGTTATAGATGCTGTGTTGTGTTTTTGATTTTATGAGAATGACCATTGTTATATATATATATATATATATATATATGATAAAAGAAAATGGAGAAGAAAAAATATATAGTGGATTCTTGGTTAAATTTATTAGTATCACAATGAAAAAGTAATACATATAAGATCCAAAATATAAAGAGACCTGATCAACAAAACGGTGATAATTCAAACCTAAAGGTGGATTGAAACATATGTAGTAGGATCTTTTTGGTTATTTCTTTGGTCCTTTGTTTTGTTGATCAGGTCCCCTTGTGTCCTGAATCTTATAGATATTACTTTTTCATTGTGATACTAGTAAATTTAACCAAGTATCCACTATATATTTTTCTTCTCCATTTTCTTTCATTATCATTTTTGAACTGTTTGTACATATATATTGTGGAACCTTCTTTCAATATATTTGATAACACAAATTGGTATCTGGATTGTTATGAATAATCCCTTATGAAGAAATTAAATCTTCACTACTTGAATTACACACACACACACACACATACACACAATGCCGAACACTGTAAAGTTGGTTAAACTTGAACGTGTTTTATTGGACAAATACAACTGGAACCAAAAAACTAAAACCAATCATTCAGAAAGTATAGAATACATAGATGATATTTATTCTCAGCTATGCATGTCACACCAAAAAAAGAAAAGTAAAAAAAAAAGAAAAACGATACCATTAGTTTTTCTGCTGTCTAAAGATAAAAAAATTATCAGTTTATTCAACCATTATTAATAAAGGTGTCGCTAGCCTTTGCTCTAAATAGAGAGAGAGAGAGAGGGGGGGGGGAAAGCATGTTGGTCTAACAACAGGATTATAATTTCAACTAAGCAATCAAGCAACATTTTCCACTCTAATTGAGATCAATAACTCAATGATGCATAATTTGTCATGGCGACTGAATATGGGAATAATTTCCATTTCTAACTTTTGATCAACAGAGGCAGGCCTGGAATAGACAATGGCTGTTTATACTCAACTGACAGGTGCATGAAACCATTTTAGCCTATCTCTGTGTAACACAACAGACACTTGTTAACAATCATGTACACTTCATTTGAAACAAGCAAGTATTTACAAAATAAACAACAACAAAAAAAAAAACAGGTTTCTGCGTAATGCTTAAAAGAAAAAAAAGAAACCACCACAGCCCCTATGACATTCAAAGCATTTTTTCCCTACCAGCATTGGTTGTTAGCTGTCAGAACTCTGTATCCTTCAAAAATTCCATGCCTTTTTTTGTAAGGCGATGGTTTTTGTTTTCTTCTCACCCATGAAGGTGCATGGCTTAGTGGTTAGGGCATTTTGCTTATGATCATATGGTTGTGAGTTCGATTGCTAGTGATGTGTTGTTTTCTTGAGCAAGATGCTTTATTTCATGCTGCTTCAGTCCACTCAGCTGGCAAAAATAAGTAGTTCCTGATTTTCAAAGGGCCAGTCTTGTCACATTCATTATCACACTGAATCTCACTGAGAACCAGGTTAAGGGTACATGTGTCTGTGGAGGGTTCAGCCAGCCACCTGCATGTTAATTTCATGAGCAAGCTGTTCCATTGATAGGATCAACTGGAACCCTTGTTGTAATTGATGGAGTGCCAGTTTTTCTCACTAATGTACAATGATGAAAGATATACTTCTACACTCACATACATCATCATCATCATTGTCGTCGTTTAACGTCTGCTTTCCATGCTAGCATGGGTTGGACGGTTTGACTGAGGACTGGTGAAACCAGATGGCTACACCAGGCTCCAATCTGATTTGGCAGAGTTTCTGCAGCTGGATGCCCTTCCTAACACCAACCACTCCGACACACACGCACACATGCATGCACACACACATGCATACACATATGCACACATAAAATTTATTTATTTATGCTTTAGTCAGGTAGGAAGGTAGTGCCCTTGACCATTTATAGGGTTTCCAAGACTGAAGGCAGGGGAACCGCGATCCTATGACTGCGAGTCCGCTGCCCTAATCACTGGGTCATTGCACCTCCACTATGACTACATAGGTATCTAAAGCAATTAGCAAAAGCATGGTGCATGTTACCAAGTCATATTCATTCATGGTTGGTGGTTGGCTGTACTTGAATAACAACACAGTGTGCATTATGAATGAATTAACATACAGAATCATATATTTGGTCATGCTGTGAAATTAAGCCACATCATTAAATTACAGATTAATCTTATGACAGCTGGGGATGAGGATTGAACTGATTAGTTTTATTATTCTTAATGTTTATCGGAATTCACTCTCATGTTAGGCAGCAATCTTATTTACATGGTAGTATTAGAACATTGTGGAAGCGCGTGGCTTAGTGGTTAGGGAGTCAGCACCATTATCGTAAGATTGTGGTTTCGATTCCTGGACCGGGTGATGCATTGTGTTCTTGAGCAAAACACTTCATTTCACGTTGCTCCAGTCCACTCAGCTGGCAAAAATGAGTAACGCTGTGATAGACTGGCGTCCCGTCCAGCTGGGGAACACATACGCCATTGAAACCGGGAAACCGGGCCCATGAGTCTGGCTAGGCTTTAAAAGAGTGCATTTATTTATTTTTATTAGAACATTGGATGAATTTATTCTGATGTCTTATCATCTGGGTTCAAATCTCACTGAGGTCAACTTTGCCACTCATCCTTCCAGGGTTGATAAATAAATTAACAACCTTAAGTGATGGCTTGGCAAAACTGTTAGAGCATTAGACATGATGCTTTGTAACGTTTGTTGTATCTGTTTTGCATTCTAAGTTAAAAAACCATTGCGGTCAACTTTGTCTCTTATTCTTCCAGAGTCGTTAAATAAATTAACAAGCTTAAACGGTGGACTGACAAAATTGTTAGAGCGTCAAATGTGATATCTTGTAACATTTGTTCCAGTTCTTGTTTTGTATTCTAAGTTCAAATCCTGCAGTAGCCTACATAGATCTAATCCATTGCCTGGTTTAGCACCATCAGCTGGTCCTCATCCACGAGTGCCTTTAATAGAGTTCATTCTATTGTAAACATTTTGGTTAGGTTTTGAGTTTGAAGAGACCTCCCCTTCTCCCCTTCTCCCCACTAGATTCAGAGATCATGTAAAAGGTCTTAGCACAGCTCTTGCTCCTGACCAAAAGAAAAAATCAGTTTGGAAGGAAGATGTGAGTGACTCCTGATGAGCTATAAAAGAGTAAAACTAGTCTGTTTGATCCTTGTTTCATGCTGCCAAGGAAAATTCTGTGGTCAAACCATGGCACTGAGTTTTATAGTGATATTAAATACATATAGATTTATTTGCATAGTATGATTTTAATTATATATTGTATATATTTATTTCACCATATATGATGACACAAAAGATACACAGGCATATTGAATGCAACCCAATTTCAGCAGTGCATATTCATTTATGAGTGTACCAACTTCACTTGTAGAACTAAGGGTAATGTGTTTTGAGGACATGTTTTGGGAAAAGTGTGTCTTATATGCCATCAAATACAGTATCATCATCATCATCATCGTTTAACGTCCGCTTTCCATGCTAGCATGGGTTGGACGATTTGACTGAGGACTGGTGAAACCGGATGGCAACACCAGGCTCCAGTCTAATTTGGCAGAGTTTCTTCAGCTGGATGCCCTTCCTAACGCCAACCACTGAGAGAGTGTAGTGGGTGCTTTTACGTGTCACCCGCACGAAAACGGCCACGCTCGAAATGGTGTCTTTTATGTGCC
>NC_068982.1:68167775-68185119 GCF_001194135.2 Octopus bimaculoides | reverse complement strand
TGTTTCACTGCCATGTAGCATGGCTGTTCGTACGCATGCGTCATACAGTCTGCCTTTTACTCTGAATGAGAGTCCCTTTGTCGCCAGCAGGGGTAAGAGCTCTCTAAACTTTGCCCAGGCTATTCTTATTCTAACAGCTACACTTTCAGCGCACCCACCCCCACTACTAACTTGGTCGCCCAGATAGCGGAAGCTATCGACTACCTCTAGTTTTTCACCCTGGAATGAGATAGAAGTTGTTTCACATATCAATATATCAATGAAATCATAATCGTGGCCATTGCTGATAGCATGATCTTTGAATGTTGGGTCTCATGGAGGTGATGACAAGTGACTGAGACCGTTGGTGATATGTTGTGCTTGAGAAGGCTTGTCAAGCCTAGAGAAGTCATAGTTGTAGCCATTGCCAGTGTCATGTAAATGGCACCTGTGAAATTGTAGTTGTGGCCATTGCTGGTGTCATGTAGACGGCACCTGTGCTGGTGGCATGTAAAAAGCACCCATTACACTCTCAGAGTGATTGGCATTAGGAAGGGCATCCAGGCATAGAAACCATGTCAAATCAGACTGGAACCTAGTGCAGCTCTCTGGCCTACCAGTTCTAGTTAAACTGTCTAACCTATGCCAGCATGGAAAGTGGACATTAAATAATGATTATGATGAGGATAAACAATAGTATCATTTATTTCTAGCAGGTCAATTATTAGTTCATTACATTTTCTGCTGTTGAGAGTGATATGGGAGTGTCTGTAATTTGATACAGAACCAATACTACAGGGACTTTGTAAAATACTCTTTTTGTTTTGTTTTTCTTACAAATATACAATATTAAAACACACACACACACACAAATATATGTTATATATATTATTGCTCAGTTGTCTATATGTCAGAAATAAAGAACACTAAAAAAGCAATACTTTTATTTCAAGCTGTATATTACTGTTATGGCATATAACTAGTCAAAATGTTACTGGTGTTTTCACACTGGCTATTGCCCTTGGTAATAATGACAATTCTTCAGACATACTGGCTGGAAGTACATAGCCTTTTTTATGATGGAGGTACATGCATAGTCCTGGTTCATTTGGTGATGACAGAGAGAAAAATGAATAAGTGATGAAAAGTTATAATAATATTTTCTGGGAGGGAAAGAAAAGTTGCCTTCCATAGGACAATATCAGCTATGGCTGAAGGGGTCATTTATGGGTATGTACAGCTTTCCATTCTTTAGTCTAAAAAAAAAAAAAAAATGAGGATGTTGCCAAAACGAATTTTTGATTATGAAAGCAGTGACTAAGTATTTCACTTTTTGACTTCAGAAAAGCACTCTGATCGTGGGAATTACTGAATCTGTGGTCTATAAAGCAGAGGTGAGTTTGTCCAACAACAGCAAACACAACAACAATGGAGGGACACTCACACAAATATATGTTGTGGCAATGGAAGCCCCTTCAAGGTCAGTTTAACAGTCTCAGGTCCAAGATGTGCACAATGCTGCAACATCAGTCAGCTATATATGGCAATTAAAAGAGGAATGAACTCTACAAAATCAAATGAAAACTGCTGAAACATCTGAATGAAAGAAGAAGATGCTAGATTTGCTTGGCTGAGAAGAGAATCATTGTAAAAATTCCCACAACCCAGGTGTCATTCGTAAAATCAAAAAGTGAAATATTTCATTGAAATTAGGTGCCTTATTGATGTGAATATTTCTTCGAAAATCAAAGAGAAAGAGGATAACTATAGACAACAGTTTTAAAGCCTCCAGCTGTGAAACCCAGATTGTAAATTCTCATTTATACCCATAATAATTGGTGTACTAGGTTTTTCAAATAAATGCATAAGTGATGATCTGGAAAAGCTGGGATTACAAAATCACTAGTCAACTAGCAAACACATGCATTACAAATACAATATGTATGGAAAACAGTAAAAATCTGCAACACTTTTATCAAGTTTAAAATGTAAATTTTTTCTAAAGATAGAGCTTTGTATCTTTGTTAGAAACCAGCTCTTTCCTCAGAGGAGAATTCAAATAATTAAAAACAGATGCATATATAAATACATACATATACATTCAAACACATGCATACATACATACTTACATGCATACAAATTTCTGTAGAGTTAACACAAAGCTATATTACAAGTCATTTGCTCCAACATAATGTACAGTGGGATCAAACCCAAAACCATGTAGTTATGAAACAAACTTCTTAATCACACAGCCAATCCTTGCTTGTCCCCAAAGTACTAGTATTGTTGAAAAATCATAAAACATAAGATTTAAAATTCAAACTTCCAGTCATGTCTGAATTGATCTAGAAATGATTATCTATCTCCTTTACAGTAAACAATAACTTCCAGGTATGTCACATCCTAAATCAATATCCTTTCTAAATGACACATTCTTGCATTTCTAGGCAAGTTGTCAAGTAAAACATAGTAATAACCACTCCTTAAGTTTTTCTTAGTATTGGAATTTGAAATGTATACCAGTCAAAAGAAGATAATATGTGTCTGAGTGAGCATTATAAAAGAATTTATCATTATTTTTGCATTTGTATATGTTTTGCAACATTGTTAATGGGACATCATGTGTTGAAACAAATATTATTGTAAGTTGAGAATGTTGTTCTGTCTGTATGCTCTAGTTTGCATTAGTTTCACTGACAGACGAGAGTCCAAACGACCAGACTGCTTGCCTGTCTATCTACATATCTATCTCCTCCTTGTTCTTCTTCTTAGTAGCTGTCTACTGCAACCAGCAACAGATTGGGGAGTGGTGGCACATTGCTGAAGAAGGATCTGAACAATGGGGGTATGACTCTGGCCATAACTCTGCTCAGCACAGAGTTAAAGATTTTAGTTAAGATGCTTGCCAAGAAGCTAGAGCTTGTTGTTAGTTGTGTAGTTAGTGACATGGAAGCCTGTGCGATCCCTGGTAGGTCTTCCACTATAACCTCAACCTCGTGTAATACATCACAGAACAGGTTGGGAACAAATCTGGTTTTGGTGGCGTACTGGTCAATTTGGATCAGTCCAAAGCACTTGACTGGGTAGAGCATCTCTATTTGGCAGTTGTTCTAAGAGCTGTTAATTTCAGCCGTTTTCAGTGGCTGGATCAACACAATGTACAATGGCATCTGCTCGATGGTCAAATGCTGAATTGTATGTCTCTGAAAGGTGCATTGGGTGGGTTTGCAACAAGGCTATTGGAGAGGCAAGTCCATGTTAACTAGTCTGCGGATCCAGCAAAAGTGTTCAGAGTCTGGTTTGAATCAAATCTCCTGGTGGATAGTAAGTGGGAAGAGGTCATGAGCAATGTGACCAATCTTACATAGAAATAGACTGAGAGGAAGCTGTCTCGGAAAAGACAAGCAGAAGTAGCAAATGCCTACATTGTATCCGTGGTGTACTACCACCTGACCATCGTATCTTGTCCAAAGAAAACTCTGACTAGATTGGTGTGCTTATTTTTCTGATTCTTATGAAAGAGTCAGGTTCCACTAGTCAAGTGATCTGTTGTCAACACCCACTCCATGGTGGTTCTAGGATGCCGTCTTTGATGATGCACCAGTATATACTGAAGCTGACACACATGCAGAGATATCTAAATCGTTGCGATAATATCAACGATAATGAAGAAAGAGAAGGGCAACTGATCTGAACATCTTTTGAGTGAGATGTTTTTTCTGAAGCTTGTCTCTTTGATCAAGTTGCAATTATGGGTCAAACATAGATGAAAGTTGGGCATTTTACACCTAGAATGTTTCTGGTTGCCCACAGCATTGTACCGACTGCACAGAACTGTTAGGCAGAAAAACAGTTCAAGATTTCAATAGGGGATTAGTTGAGGATAAGAGTGACATGGCCTGGGACAGTCTCTGGAAACAGAAATGGTGCATACAGGGGTGCGAAATCATCCTGCATGCAATCGTTTACTACCTGTGCATTAGCAAGATATGGGCTTGTGTAGCACAGCTGCTGTCTTATGTAAAACAAATCCAGCTATTTGCCACATGTATAGTGAAGGTCGAGACACAGCTTTGGCCTGAGCTTTAGTAGAAGGTCGAAGGGACTGAACTAGAAACCGAGTGGTAGCAAAGCGGGCTTCTTAAACACACAGCTACGTCTAATATAAGTACTAAAGACGAATAAAAATAGTTCAAATAGCATACGAGATAAATACTTGATTTAGTGAAATTATCTCCCTTTTAAAAGAGTAATGATAAAATAACTTCTGACAACTGCGATCAAACCTAAATGAGGAGGGGAGATAAGTTACATGTAATTCAGGGGAGATAATGTCATACCATTCAGGCAAATACAATCTGTCTGGCGACAAGAGGGTATATTCTTTTCTACTCTAGGCACAAGGCCCGAAATTTTTGGGGAGGGGGTCAGTACGCAACTGGTACTTAATTTATCGACCCCGAAAGGATGAAAGGCAAAATCGACCTTGGTGGAATTTGAACTCAGAACGTAAAAACGTTTCTGCCAGTTCGCCGCCTACAAGAGGGTATATTATGTTCCCTCTTGTCTCCCGACAACATTTTTGATTGACGTAAACGTGATGAAAGAAAACATTAGATTATTAAAGGATACGTATTAAAGTAAAAGAAATTTAATTCTTCCCAAAGGAAATAATGATATAACATAATTTTTTATGGAATGTGGATCTCGAAGCATACTTAGAGCTATAAATAATAGCTTGCAAATATTGGGTTGAAAAACCATTTTGAATAGAATATTCGAGAATAGCCAAATGAATGGAAACTGAAAGGAAATGTTAATTTTTGAAAATGTAATGAAACATGAAGCTATTCCCTCCTCTTTCTCGTTCATGTTATCATCATCGTTTACATCATCGTTGTCATCATTGTCATCAAGATTATCGTCGTGTTATTGCCTTCGTCATTATCGCTGGTGTTGTCATCATTGGTGTCCTCCTCAACATCAGCATCATCATCATCGTTGTCGTCATCGTCGTCGCCGTCGTCATCGTCATGGTTAAACTATCGTACTTGTTAGGGTGTTCGGCTTGTGATTGTAAGTTCGTGGATCAATCGGCATGTTGTATCCTCAGGCAGAGTACTTCCTCGAAAACCTATTCAGAAACTTCCAGCTTTCTGACAGGTATCAACTGGATTTCCCTGATGTGCCAGTGTGTACATTGAGCAATCACAATGGGTCATTCAAATCGTATCTAGATAGAGTATTTGTTAGGTCAGCGGATAAGAATAGTGTAAGGTGTCCACAATTCAAATTCGTCTACTAATTTGTGATCTGCACAGTCGATTTAGATAGGATACGTAGACAGGGACCCTGTTACTGGAAGTTGAACGCGCCCTTTCCGGCACGAAAAGCCTATAGGGACCGGATTAGCGAACTAGTTAAGCGGCAGTTGACGGGGGCAATCGTTAACAACCCTGAAGAGGCCGATTAGAGCAGAATTGATAGAGTATAGCCAAGAAACAGATTAGAGGGAGAACTAGTTTGTAAACTAGAAGAGGCGATTAGTAAAGGCATCGCGACTGACGTCTTAACGGTGAGAATGACTCTTGACCATTTCTTTGAAGCGAAACACGAAGGTTGCATTGTCAGGGCTAAGGAACATGAAGGAACTAAAGCCAACCGATGGGCTCGAACGATGGAAACGCGACGTGACAGCAACGGTAGCGAACTTTAGTTCATATTTAGATGGCTTGCCGCGGCTCTCGGCAGCGGACACGAGGTTCTGCGAAAGCCGATAACGGCTACTAAACTACAAGAGGTGATGAGTGATTGCACAAGTCGCATATCGCCAGGTTTAGATGGTCTGCCCTATGAATTCTATATATTTGTGCCAGATTTGTTTGGCGACCTCTTGGCAGACATTTACCGCAACTAGCAACAGAACAGGAGAATTCCCAGTGCTGTTTGTCGGGGGTGTGATGACACTGTTGAAGAAGGACGCTGACAGTGGGGACATACTAGGAAATTTTCGGCTCATAACTCTGCTACACAAAATGCTTAGTGGAACTTTGCCCGTTGCCACGTTCTGAGTTCAAATTCCGCCGAGGTCGATTTTGTCTTTCATCCTTGCGGGGTTGATAAATTAAGCACCAGTGAAACACTGGAGTCAATGTAATCAACTTGTCCCTACCGCAAAATTTTAGGCCTTGTACCTATAATAGAAAGGATTTTGATTTTGTTCTTTTTTTTTTCTTTTGAGAAAACTTTATAAAATACTGTTATATTTCGGGACAGTCACTTTTTTTTCTTGCCAAATAAATATACGCACTATATATTTGTTCTTCACTCGTTTATTATTGTTTTCATTTTATTATCTGTTATTTCATCTTATTTTCTTTTTAGAAAATACATTCACAGTAAATTACAAATTTCTAAAGATCATAAAGTAAAGGGAACTAACTCTGTAAAAACACCGAACATTTATTTAAATGGGAATTATCTCCCTTACACTACTTTGCGAAAGTATTAGTGACTAATTGGGAATACGAAATGTAAAGGCAAAATATGTCGAGGTTGGGAAGAAACAAAGGGTCACATTGTTTCTAGCTGACCAATTTCTGGATGATCCAAAGGAATACAAGTGTGTGTGTGTGTGTATGTACGTTTTACTAGATTCTCTAGTGAAATCATTAACTTTTGTCTATTGGAGAAGGCAAATAAATTTGCCACATTCTTCTTCTTCTTCTTCTTCTTCTTCTTCTTCTTCTTCTTCTTCTTCTTCTTCTTCTTCTTCTTCTTCTCATTACTATTGTTATTCTCTTCCCCCTCCGCTCCATCTGTGTTACTTGTACCCCATCCCAGAATGTGCAAGATGGCTTTCCAGGGGTTTGCAACAAAGAGGGTGGGTGAAGTGAACACTTTATTGAAATTGCACCTCTTTCCAGCATAAAATTATTAAGTAACTCCTTATATAACTACTTTGTTCTATTAAACACTACTTTGTTCTATTCCACTCTACTTTTGAAAAAAAAATTAATTAATTAATTATTAAAAAACTGACGTCTACATCTTTAAAATATGACATTTTTGTTGGGAGTAGTGGGTGGAAACTGATCAAATACTTCCTTACGACACAGGGGCATAAAGATTGGGAATCACTGTTCTAGAGAATGGGCTATGTAGGGTGCGTTGATAATTGATATATCATTGAGTGGTAATTATGCAGAATGTGAGATTTTGGTGGCAGGTGAGATGCATTATACAGTATTGAGTATTGGTTACAATTACTATATAGGAGGCTTACAAACATATAAATCTACCTGTATCTTTGTAGATTGAAAACATGACAAACAACCTTTACTTACTTTTTAACCTAACTGGGTTCTCATCAGTGGTGTCTACATCACTTGACCAATCCCATAAAATTAAGTAACCAATTATACACATCAGATCTTGTAGCTTTAGAGAACTGGGGCTACTAATTTGTATGCTATAATGAGTGTGTAACACTTTAAAGACAGAGGTCTGTCAATAAGCAATCCATTCCACATAGTATCAAGGTATGATATGATATATATAAACCTTCATAGTAGACACACAGAGTAAAGTGCTATTTTATTGATACTGTTATTGGAACACAATGGAGATGCAATGGCCCAGTGGTTAGGGCAGCAGACTCGCGGTCATAGGATCGCGGTTTCGATTCCCAGACTGGGCGTTGTGAGTGTTTATTGAGCAAAAACCCCTAAAGCTCCACGAGGCTCCGGCAGGGGATGGTGGTGAACCCTGCTGTACTCTTTCACCACAACTTTCTCTCACTCCTACTTCCTGTTTCTGTTGTGCCTGTAATTCAAAGGGTCAGCCTTGTCACACTGTGTCACGCTGAATATTCCCGAGAACTACGTTAAGGGTACACGTGTCTGTGGAGTGCTCAGCCACTTTCACGAGCAGGCTGTTCCATTGATTGGATCAACTGGAACCCTCGTCGTCGTAAGTGGCAGAGTGCCAACAACAATTGGTACACACCATACTATATTGACACACATCCACTATTAAGAAGGGCATCCAGCTGTAGAAACCTTGCTAGATTAGACTGGGGCCTGGTGCAGCCACCTGGCTTGCCAGTCCTCAGTCAAACCATCTAACCCATGCCAGCATGGAAAGTGGATGTTAAACAATGATGATGATGATAATGACAATGATGTTACTGAGAGTTTCATGCAACCAATCTCTGAGTAACAGTTTGTAAAGTGTTTTCAACTTCAATAAAATGTCATTTTACTCTATCTTTGGTATTCAGATTTTTACTGGAAGGTGATTGTGTAAATGATGTGTCGTGTGAGTTATTTTAGTGGGTGATTGATATAAAGAGTGTGTGTTTTGTGTGTGTAGTTATTGTAATAATACCCCTTTCTCGGTCTTTACCAGAATAAATATCTCACAATATTTGTTGTGACACTGCATTCTGAGTTCAAACCCCACTAAGACCAACTTAGCCTATTATCCTATCAAGGTTTATAAAATAAAGTACCAGTGAAGTACTGGGCTAATATAATCAATTAATTCCTTCCCCTAAATTTCTGACCCCTACTCCAATCCCTGAAATAGGTACAATGTTAGCAATTTTTGCAAAGCAGGGATTAGTTGATATCATTAACTAACTGGCTCTGGAGGAAGGGAGATTCCAGGAGTCTCATGTTCTAAGGGGGAAGAAATGAGCATAGCAGTTAATAAAGTACCTCAAGGATTGGATGCAACAAAGCTGATGAGAGAAGGAGAGGTGAGTGAGTGAAGAATGCATGTGTGAAGGAGGTACTGAACCAATCAGATCTGAGAAACAAAGGCTGTTATAGTAATGATAGAAGAGAGAGAGAGAGAGAGAGAGAGAGAGAGAGAGAGAGAGAGAGAGAGAGAGAGGGAGAGTGGGAGACTACATTCTTGTGAGGTAGAGGCTGGAGTGATTTTATGCCAGTCAGTTGAATGACCTTTTTCTTGATGTAGTCCAGAATGTCTGTATGTGCGCATATGTGTGTAGCAGCATTGTTGTCCCATTGTGGGCCTCACGTGAGCTTGTTGTGATTCAGCCTAAGTGTTCTTAGGAATGTACACTGATGTGGCTCCTCTTTTATTCATCAACTGGATATGAAACTTTAAATTTATAAGGAAGGGAAGGCAAACATAAACGTTAACATTTATTATTTTCAAAAGAACATTTATGATATAAATATAGCAAAATAAAATATCTGCTACTTGGAATTGAAACTGGATTTCAGACTCAGTTTATTGTAAACTTAACTGTTACTCAAAGATTATACCAACTGCTTAATAAGTAAGAAGTGCCTTAAGTCCTTGGACTCATAGAGCTGGTTACCCAGTTTTCATGGTATATATGAGGGAGTGCTGAAAAGTTCCTGACTTTAAGGGTATTGCAAAAGGCCTGGTTGGAGGCTCAACCTTCCGGGGCTTAGAAAAACTGAAAGAATGTCACAATAAGTGTGTGAATCTGACAGGGGAATATGTTGAATAAAATCATAATTAACTGATCCTCCTGTATTTTCTTTTACCCCAAAAAGCCAGGAACTTTTCAAGACTCCCTTGTAAATGATTGAGATTAAAGCTGAATGGGATTCCAGTCCATTACAAGGTTACTCATTTACAGCTAAGTGAACTGAAGCAATGTGAAATGAAGTCTTTTGCTCAAGAACACATTGTACTGCCTAGTCTGGGAATCAAAACCACAATCTTTGCAATCATGAGTGCAATACCCTAACACTAAGCCACACAACTTCACTATTTTCTCAGTAGAATGAATAAGAAAAAAAAAGAAAAGAAAAAGGAAAACATCATTTTCAGTTTAGACTAATGTATCCTTGAAAACACATGCAATTCAGATTCAGTGTAAAATTATTATATAATTCACCAGTACAAAGTACTATTCTCCATTCTAAGTACCAATGTTTCCTCTGCCACTTGACCAAATTACTAATATGTATGTAAGTTAAGAGAGGAGTTCAAGATTATTTCTTTCTTAAATATATTTTACTTTAACTTTTTAATGAGCTACTTTTCTTTTATAAATATAATATAAATATAAATTTAGTTCCTGTAGAGTATGTTTTGTGGTACTATGGAAGCCATTGATTATAATCATGGCTAATATTATCAAACTGTTATTGTTATCAAAATTAAAGGTCATGAGAATACATTCATCCATACATACACACACACACACACATACATACATACATACATACATACATACATACATACAAAGAAAAATATCCTGCTGTTGATGTTGAAATTCCAATGAAGGAGACTTGGATCTAGGTTAGAAACCGGTTCTTTCTCTATTGGCAAGAAATCTTGAAATAAACTGAATAATGACATACATACATACATGTATGTATGTATGTGTATTTATGTGTGTGTGTGTGTGTGTGTGTGTGTGTGTGTGTGTGTGTGTATGTGTGTGCATGTGTGTGTGTGAGTATGTGTGCATGTGTGTCTTTGTCTTGACAGCACATGATAGTTATAAACAGACCTTAGACTCATTTAAGAGGTGCCCCTTGTTTTCAGTCTTCTATGAAAACCTGTCCTGCCATGGGGAAATATTTGCTGGTGTGCTAACAGTTGAGGGTTAATTATGTAAAGTGCATCTGGTTGCAGAAAATCCACTTCAGTGGGTGCTAATACAGGAAGGTGGATACTAAAAGTGATGACAGTGATGATAATAATGTTGCTGATGCTGATGATGATTATGATGACAACAATACCATGATGGTGACAGTTGCAATGGTGATGATTAGATGATAGCAACAACTATGATGATGACACTGATGACAATGATGATGATGATAATGATGATGATGCAATGATGACAATAATGATGATGATGATGATGAAGATGATGGCGATGATGACAATGGCAATGACGACTGTGATGGCGATAATGATTATGTTGATGATGATGATGACAATAACGATGTTGACGACAATGACGATGACGGCGACGAAGACAACGAAGATGACAATGACAACAATGATAAAGATGATGATGATAATGAAGACTGACGATGATGATGATGATGATGATGATGTTTATTTTACACCGTCTATTTATTTGGAAACAGTTAAAGAAAATAAGAAGGTCACCTAATAAAAATAAGACCACCCTCTTGAATGAAGTGAGAAGAGTACTTTATGTTGCAGTTGTGCAAAACCCGAGACAAGTGGTGTAAAGTATCTCAACAAAGGTCACCATGTACTGTCAGCAGTGAGGTTTGAACTCCAAAACACCAGTTCCTTATCTACTTAGTCACCATATTACTGTCTGAGATTATTACATAAAATATATTACATCTTTTTATAGTAAAGTTAAGAAAGAGGATGAAACCAATATCACTGTGAATGGATGAAAGAGACTTTGGTTAAGTATTTAAAAAAATTAATTAGTCTCAAGAGGAAGAAGAGAAGGAAGAAGAAGAGGAAGGAGAGAAGGAAGAAGATGAGGAGGTGGAAGATGGATGAGTATTCCTGTTCTTTCCAAGACCATTTGGGTTAAGAGGTAAAGATAACTAAGAGTATAGATAATGAAGTTGTTAGGGGTAACAGTCAAACACCCAATTGATTTACTGGTTCATATCCTGTCTCAGGAGCTGCAAGCATTAAGTCCCAGACACTTAGTTCTCGACAGTCTAATCCACTTTATTATAAATACAGTGGTTCTAAAACTGACATTGCTAGTCTCACCATCCAACTTCATCCCATCACAACCCACTGAAATGTGGTAAAGATTTTAATGTGGTGTGAAAGAAGGAAAGTTGTAAATCTAGTCGAGTTAACGGTTCCTCATGAGGATTATATGGACGCCACGCGGGCTCGAAAGATTGACCGTTATGTAAACCTCCTCGAGAAATGTGAAGACGCAGGCTGGAAAGCGGAACATTTTCCAATCGAAGTTGGATGTAGAGGGTTTGTAGAACACAGTGTGAGACGACTGCTGTTATCGTTAGGCCTAACTCATCGTAAGGTAAATATCACCACGAGTGATATCCAAAATACAGAGTAGAAGGCTAGCCACTGGATTTGGTTAAAAAGAGACGATGAACGATGGCTAGAGAAATATTGAGCTTTGTTTTTAATAACCAGTTGATCTAGCAAGCAGGGCCTCATAACAGTGAGTGGGGGCCGGTGCGTATTGATGCCGTCGAGAGGTAGGCCCCGAAACGGCACGCATTCTCTCCTGATGATCCCATACACTTGCTGGCTTCCGGTATGCGGAGTTCTTGACTGGTAGCACTTGCATGTGTGAGTTGTTTGCAAGACAATGCTGCCACGAGCAGCAGCAACAACAGTAACAGCACCATAATCACTGCCAACTGCCAGTTTTTATTACTGAAAAGACAAAATAAAGTTTACATCCATGTATTTAGCCATATAGCCCCTCTATAGCAAGAAACCTGTTCTGCTCTGGTCTCTAATGCTTTTACCCCTCATCTCTTAGCATAAAGTAGACCCCTCAATTTATGTGGTTCATACCCTTCCCTTTGTACATTAACCCTTTTGTTACTATATTTCTGTTGAAATACATTATTTTTGTTTCATTTGATTTCAAAAATAATCTTTTATCTTCTGTCTTTTATCTGTTTCTGTCATTAGACTGTAGCCATGCAGGGGCACTGCATTGAATCTTTAGTTGAATGAACTGACCCCAGTATTTATTTATTTTTTTTAAAGCCTGGTACCTATTCTTTATCAGTCTCTCTCCCTAAACTGCTTTGTTACAGGGATGTAAACACACCAACACCAGTTGTCAAGCGGTGGTCACACACACACACACACACACACACACACACATTACATACTTCTTTCAGTTTTTGTTTACCAAATTTACTCACAAGTCTTTGGTTGGCCTGTGGCTATAACAGTAGCGGGCACTTGCCCAAGGTGCCACACAGTGGCACTGAACCCGGAACCATGTATTTGGGAAGTAAGCTTCTTATCACACAGCCATGCCTATGCTTGTGAAAATGTTAGTAAAACAATTTTTGTCATGATTACATTTAGAAACTAAATTTACATAAAATTTTGATGTAAGGTTTTAATTTAAATCACTATAAATAGGAAATTTATATCATAGATCCTGGGGCTGTCTTAGGTGGGGTTGGTATCAAAAGGGTTAATGGCAGGAATGCTGTTATTTCTAATCTCTTACTTCTCTTTACTACTCTTTATTTTTTTGTAACACAGGCATCTCACCAGATATGTACCACTCCCAACTAGAAATATTTTGAAACTATTTCCTTATGTTTACTTGACAACCTAATCTCGTTCAACATCCTCTCTAAACAACCTTTTGCTTTTCATAGTCAGAAACCTGTATTATTCCCAATCAAAATTTTACAAAACATAAGTCTAACGATATCAGACAATCATTCATGGTGGTTACATATGAAAAAACGTGACCAAAACTGCATCTAAAAAAAAACTAAACTTCCTTTTCGTGTCAGATAATATTTCAATGCTGACCAATAACCAGTTCCATGTAATGCAAAAATGTAAAGATATGATTCATATTACCCTAGATACATATAACTCCTGGTCTTTAGTTCAGTGGGGAGTAAGATTTGGCTGCTACTTCTAGAAGATCAGTCAATTGCAGAAAAGCTTCTTTGTTGACTTGTGTTGTTGTTTGTGTTTTTGATAGTTGCATTGTTAGTTGTGTCAATGAGAAATATAATCAAAATACAGAATTAAGTGTTCATAGTGTGACTTTAAACTACATCCAATAGTGGGTGCCTGGTTCAGGAGTTTCAGGGCTTTGAGGAGTGTGGAACTACCTCTTAGGCACTATTGTTCCCAGTTCTACTCTAACGTGGAATAGTACCACTTGTCATGGTTCTAGCTATGGTGGCATCATTGTCCCTCTTGTTTATCAGGTATTTAGTAGCTATCTCCTGTTCCTGGATAACGAAGGTATATCCTTCTAGGTGGGGTGTAACATATCTATCATGTTTCCAAGAGAGGCTACTCTTCCTGTCAATGCTGTTGTTACCCTCTTACTGTGGGGTGTAATGTATCTATCACAGCTCCAGGAGAGGCTACTCTTCCCACCAATGCTGTTGTTGCCCTCTGGCTTATAAGATATGTATCTATGCATTGCTTTTTGTTGGTATGATGCCTGCTTCTCTTCCAGGTTTCTGTTTAGATATGTCAGTCCAATCTCCTTTGGATTACATGAGACAGTTGTATTCTTAGAGTACCAGCAAAGTAGCTCTTCTCCTACTCTGGAGATGTTGCTCTCACTATTCAGCAGGTGTTGTCTGAGTGGTACAATGCAACATTCAAAGGCTGTTTGGCCTGACCTTATGCTTCTACCACCATCACTTCATCTCTCTTAGAACCTATCAGTATTGCTGATAATGTGGCAGTTACCAGTGGCAGTCAGTACTTTTCTGGTTTTGATGTCTAGGCTGTGTATCTCGTCGAGTGTCCAGTCCAATATCTCAATATCCAGTATGTTGGTACTGGCCTCAACTGCCATCACTTCATCTCACATAGATCCTTCCAGCATCACTGTTAATGTAGGTATTGCCAGAAGTGGTCAGTACCTTTCTGGTTTTGATGTCTAGGTTGTGTATCTCAAGTGTTAGTTGTGCATCCCAAATGTTAGTCCTAGCACTAGCACTGCAAAAGCATTGAGTGACATGGTCTTGTTAAATGCAGACAACTCTCTGTTCCATATTTTCTAGGGTCTACAGAAGTACTCTTTTGTTATTCTGGCTTTAGTCACAGCAGCAATGTATACAGCAATCTCATTGATTTCAAAGTTCTTGTAGTTTTCAGCATTAGAGATAGGGGAGATAGGCAAGCTGTTGACGTACATGTCCTCTATCAGGTTGACAATCTTCCCTTGGTTGACTATCACTATAATGTATGAGTTTTTATCTTGCCCAGACTCCATCGTGAGAATGCTGTGACTAGTTCTAATTTTCTCTTGTTGTTGATCGTATTACCTTAATATAACTTTAGGTCATCAACAAAAAATATGTAAGTGACATTAACTTCATTTTTTCCTACATATCCCAGCATGTAGTCTTGGCATTTTGTTAACAAGGCTAATAAGGGGTTCACTGCCAATATAAACAACATTATAGATAATCTAACACCCTGGAATATGTCTATCTGTCTGTCTGTCTGTCTGTCTGCCTGCCTGTCTACCTGCCTGCCTGCCTGCCTGTCTGTCTGCCTGTCTGTCTGTCTGTCTGTCTGCCTGCTTGCCTGCTTGTCTGTCTGTCTGTCTGTCTGTCTGTCTGTCTGTCTGTATGTATGTATGTATGCATGTGTGTGTGTCTGTGTTTGTGTTTGTGTCACCATCATCACTCAAAAACTGGTTTTGGTTTGTTTATGACTTTGTAACTTAGCAGTTTGATGAAACAGACCAATAGAATAAGTACCAGACTTATAAGGATATGTACTGGGGTTGATTTTTTTACAACTAAACCCTACTAGGCAGTGTCCCCTGCATGGTTGCTGTCCAATGACTGAAACAAATAAGAAAAAAAAAAAGATAAAAAAATCTATATAATCTAAATTTCTGTTTTGCAACCATACTCCGTCACCTCAAAATGACTATAGTTTCCCACACAGGGTCCCCACTGGGTCATCAATGTGGACGCCAGTGGAGCACTAGTTAACATCATTTACAGTTGGAACTATGGTGGTATCTGATTGTCCTCAAACCTCTGACTTTTGCCCTTGATTGAGGAAAATGTGCTTGCTGAGGAAGATTTAGCAGCTATTTCTCATGGACCAAGCAATCATGTAGATGTTCCTTCATTGCCTATTTATGTAAAATGTCAAAGTGGATAGAGTGTTAAACAAGTAACTTCAGTGTACTAAATTCAAATATGTTCTAAATAATCTGTTGAGTCTTTTAGTCGGACATTTAATTGAATTTGCCTTTGTTTGTCCGGACGCTGACAATGAAATACCAGATATTTTGGAAATGTTATCTGCAGTAGCTTGACATGCTATCCAGAGAAAGATGTATCTCAGAAGCACTTAATACTGTAGTGTGGGTGGGTTTAATATCAGCCTGATGATCTCTTATAACTCACAAAGACTTCTATTTATATAATCTAGAATAGCTTGACAATGATTGGATGAAAATAATGTTATCTATCTGGAATTGCAGACAAGTGATGGGTCAAAGTGACAAGGTGGTGGTTGTAATTTATTCGTTTATTATTATCTTTTTTTTTAATTATTACATCCTGTTAAGAGAATGAACTTCTTTCATTTTACTATTAGCAAACCCAAATATACTGTGTTAGTTCTAGTGGTGATCTTTTGCAGTGAGCTTTCATTGTTTGCTTGGCAAACAACTAAATACTTCTTGCATGCATAATTGACCAGCACCAATTCATCTCCTTACCGCCCTCTCCCACACCCACACCTAATTGTTCACCTGCCTATACATCTACTTAGCAACATACTTACCGACCTACATACCTACTTTAGTGTTTTGATGCATGCTTCTATTGCACACATGCATTCAGAAATGATTACTTGCTTCCTTAGGATGTATGTTCATTCACATGTAGATACAAGTTGATATTTTTCCACTGTCTATCTAATCGTCTGTCTGACCATCAGTCTCTCTAACACACACACACACACACACACACACACACACATGCATATATATATATATATATATATATATATATATACACATACATATAATAGACATAAAAACATATATATGCATATATATATATATATATATCTTTGTGTATGTATGCATGTGTGTATATAAATGGAATTACATATATATATGTAAATACTTATACATCTATGTATACATGAATACACACATATATCTGTATATTATGTATAAATATGTATGTGTATGCTAGCATGGAAAGCGGACGTTAAACGATGATGATGATGATGATGATATATATATATATATATATATATATATATATATATATATATATATATGTGCATATATATATGCGTGCATGTGAGCATATATATATTTACATACACACACACACACACATGCAATCGTATATTCATATATTACAATAAAATAACTGATGGTCAGGCAGTTGTTAATGGCATCAAACCATTTATAAAATAGTTATACCAATGCGATGAGTTGTTAATATACTCTAAACTTGTGTTGTTTCACATACATTTACAACCACCAATCTGCTTCATATATATATATATATATATATATATATATATTTCTATATAATGCAAGAGAGTTAGGGGTTGAGGAATCAACCCACTAAGGGATAGTATCTATCCAATATACTGCTGGGAGGGTACCCAATTATTGTTACACTAGTGTTATACCAAGTGTAATAAG
>NC_068982.1:68167069-68167641 GCF_001194135.2 Octopus bimaculoides | reverse complement strand
TATATATATATATATATATATATATATATATGCACACACACACAATGCATATTACTGTATTTACTGGACACCAGACCCCAGAAACAGCTGTAAAGGACTACATGTATTCTCCACTATCTTATTTGAGTTTAAACTCTCCAGATTTTTACCTACCTATTCAAGATGACTTCTTAGATTCCTCTGTCTTTTATTTGTGACATTAGAGTATGAATGTTCAGGATATATACCTATCTATGAAGAATTATGATGAACTCTCCCTTTTCCTGATTTTCTTATTTTTCTGCTTAATTGACATATTTTTATACTAATTTCTATAGGACTAATTTATAAATGATTTGATGTCCATCATTTATTTTATCGTACTTTCATTACCTTAACCAGTATATCACCTATAGCCAATTCTTGTTTGCTTGGATTCCGTCTCCTTTTGTTTGATGTTAGATTTCAGGCATATTTTCTAGTCTGAGCACTTATTGTCTATATCTATTATATGCCTTGTTTTCACATATTCTTACCCATTATATACATACGTACATACATACATACATACATACATACACATATATATATAT
>NC_068982.1:68160746-68167059 GCF_001194135.2 Octopus bimaculoides | reverse complement strand
TATATATATATATATATATATATATATATATAAATGTACACACACACACATATATATAATGGTGATAGAAACAGAATAAATATCAGACAGTAAACTTTATCTCCAACTTAACACAAAAGTTGTGTTAGAACACTGAATACTGCATTATTTATCTTCAGAGGACTTCTCATATGGAGCATAAAAGCAATTAACTATTTTTTAATATGTCTTCTGGCTATTTGCAACATCAATGCCTGAACAGACATTGATATTTTATATGTGTCTTTGATGGAAGATTTGGCCATTATGAAGCAACTGGATATCTGTCATTGAAGAGCTCAAAACATCTGGCAAGCTGGAGGGCTACACCAGGTTCCATTCTGATTTGGCATGGTTTCTACAGCTTGATGCCCTTCCTAATGCCAATCATTCCATGTATGTAATTGGTGCTTTTTGCATGCCACTGGCATGGGTGTCAGTTATGTGACACTGGCATTGGCCACAACTACTCACTTGGCTTCACAGGTCTTCTCAAGCATGGCATAGCACCAAAGGCCTCGGTCACTTGTCAGATATATCATGTTCTATGCTGGCATGAGTTGGATGGTTTGACAGGGTCAGATGTATCCAATGACTGCAATGAGCTCCATAGTCTACTTTGGCATGGTTTTTATGGCTGGTTCATTTGTAATAGCAAAAGTCTCTGTAAATGTAATGGCTCTTATCCTGCACTAAAGCCAGTTCCTTACCTACCTTGTGAACTCCTCCTTTCCTCCATTTCTCAACTATGGTAGCCGAACACACCCTAGGTAAATCTCCTCTAACACTCCCCCTATTCACTCTACAAGATTCATCATTATACATATATGCTAAATGTAAAAATATTTCCAGCTGCTTCGAGCTATCTCCTTCTTTAAAAATACATGAACAGTATGTAACTAGAACCATTTTAATCCCTTCAAATACTAGGCTTCACTACCTCTGAGGATTTCTTCTGGTGAACACTTATCCTAAACATAGCAAAATTTGCATCTCCACTTCAAAACAAGGAAATACTTCAGGTCCTAACAACTAACCCTCAACAAAATTCAGGCGAAACCTACATGGGATATTCCTCTTACAGATGGTATGGTGCTGCTGCTATACAGATACATCCTAGAGTACACCCAAAGAAAGGTCAGCTATTTGATTGATTTCCTTGAGGTTGCTTACACCACACTTCAGCCTCTGGTCCATCAATGTGCTATCTCTTCTCTTTGTCTCTTCTGCTGCTATTACAGTGACTTCTTCTGTCTCCTCTCTCTATCTTTTCAGATGCTATTATTGTTATCTCTGCTGTTTTCCATATTTTCTGCTGCTACTGCAGTAACTTTTGCTGTCTCTTCTCCCTGTCTTTTCGGTTACTACAGTGACTTCTGAGATAACTGATCTCATGCCACCTCCACTCAAACATCTTCCTTTCTATTCTTGTTATCCTTATTCTGTCCTCTCTAAGTCCTTGCCATTAAGCATTACACCCAGTTCTCTCACTCCAAAATGTTGGCCCTCTGGAATCCCTTTCTCGCACATGTTTTTCTGGTAGCTATCAACTTGCAGCATTAAAGAAAAATGTTCAAGGCATGAATCTCACTGGTGTTAGATCTACAAATGGCCATGTTCATGGTCCCTTCCAACAGACCAAACCAGTAAGAGCAAGGAAAGCCTTGTGTATCCTCTCTTCCTGCTACTATGATGAGTTTTGCTCTATGAATATAGACTAATTTTTCCTCATTCCAGCGTCACTAAATCTCTCTTTCTCCATACCAAACACCTTTCACTGTCCTTTCTTTTGAGGATATTATCTTACTAGAACCCACTTCCCTCATTTTACTAACATGAAAAGTTCAACATATATAAAACAACTATACTTTAAGCTAAATAAATCTCCCAGCTTCGGGCAATGTTTTTTAATGTAATGATATTACCTGAAGCAAGACTGCACCAAATTGTCATAGTTACAACTTTATCTCGTAAGAAGATTTAAACTCTGAGGAAATGAACTTGTAAAAATTCTAACAGAATGTTAATTAAATTAAAAGGTCTGCTGTTACTGAAAAACATTTCGAGTAACCTAATAACAAAAAAAGAAAAAGAATAGTTACAGTTATTGCTTTTCCCTTTAGACTTGCAAATAAAATGAATATAATATGACTATATACCAAAAATATTCACTCTTATGGGAGATTTAGATAATAGATATTTCACTCACTGTAGCCAGTAGATATATAATTATTGTTGCTGATATGATTAGCAATAATGCCATGAGATTCAAGCTCTGTTCATAAAATAACTAATCTCATTAATGTAAATGATGACAGCATATTGGGTTTGGATAAAATAATAATTGGATGAAATTTGAATAACTGTTTATATTGATTAAATTACATAGACCACACACATGCACAAATAATGCTAATGAGAAAATAGTACTAATATACAGGTACAAGGTCAATTTTCTGCACCAGGAGTGATCACCTTTAAATTGAATACTAAATTTACTTAAATAATTAAATGAAATACAGGTGACTGCTCACTAATCTAGTCTGTTGGCTGTGGGAATTTGAAGTTTCTGCTTGTAAATTAGTGTGGATTATAAGAGATTCCAGATCATCAGTTTCTGGAAAGTTGGTGTTGTACCTGTATTATGGATTTAGATTTGAACGCATCATCATCATCATCATTTAATGCCTGTTTCCTATGCTGGCATGGGTTGGACGGTTTAACAGGAACTGATGAGCCAGAAGACTGTGCTGAGATCCAATGGTTAGATGCCCTTGTTAATGCCAGTCCCATTACAGAATGTACTGGGTGCTTTTTCATGGTGCCAGCATAAGTGAAGTTGCCAAGACAAGATCCCTTGACTGAGTTGGGGTGTAGTGTTATTGAGGAAAGTGGCTTTATGCCAGGTGATGAGAATTTAAAGTAGGATAGAGAGACAAGAACATGTGTCTTGCTGAAGAGGAGATACATGGCTGCCTCAGCTGGAAAGATAGCAATAGATGGTGAGAGTATGCCTCAAGGTAGAAGGTGAGTATCAGAAAATAGAGACAGGGGACTAGAAAGCATGGGTGGGTAGGTAAATTTGCAAGTGATAATAGTTATACACATCAAAATATACAATGGTAAAAGGGATACTTGCAATGACTTCTCAAACTATATGAGGAAATAATTAGGAAAATGATAATTTGATTGATTTAGAGAGAAATAACTTGCTCATTAACATGAGAAAATAAAATAGAAAGCCGAGTTTGTAGAATCGACAGCTACAAAGACAGCTCAATGAAATATCAAATATATCTTTAGAATATCTTACAACACTAACATTTTAAAAATATTATCCAGATCTCAAGTTTAATTTCCTAGCTTTCTCTTTCTTTACAAATGTGCTATAAAATAGCCCTTTATATGGGCTCTGATCAAATCACTTGCCTAGGAAGTACATGACTGAAAGCCCTTCACAGCAGCCTATCATATGGTTGTAAGAGAAATATTTTGCATATGTTTAAATAATTGTTTAATGCTTTACATTTTTTATTGTTTGTGTGTATAATCTCAAAAGTTTCTTTTCTTTTCTCCAATCATGATTCACAATTCAGAAACAGACAGGGAGAGATAGCTGTTTATATAAAGAAAAATCTTCAACCATCTAAAAATCTGCATGAATTTGGCAAGAATATTGTATATATTGTATATAGAAATTCTGAAAAATTTCTCTGTCTAATCAATCAATAATCAAGATGATAGTGACCTTACATGTTTTTATTAAAAATAAACATTTAAAAATGAAAAAAAAAAAAACCCAAACAAACAAACAAAAAGTTAATTGGACATTGTACGATGATGAAGATGATGTTGATAACACAAAACTGGTTTACAGTTAGCATGTTGTGTATAAAACATTTATACAGAAACTTTAACTTCACATATAGAATAAATTATAAATTAGTTCCTAAATTTTTTTACTTTTTTGTTTTTAAATTGAAGCTGTTTATAACTGCATCACTTTTAATAGTCAATAAATGCATTTTACATGAATTTTTGACACTTTGAAACCAGTTCTTTCATTATGCCACCACTAACAAATATAGTTGTTCTACGCTTGAATTTAATAATGAGGTAAAGATGAAAATTGCAGGAGGTTAAGTTCTTATGGTTAATGGATGGTAAATCACATTAACACTACTGGAAATATTTTGGCTTCTTGTGATGTATCTAGGGCAAATCAACTTGAAGTCCATACATCTCTAAGTTAAACATGGGTGGCATTAGCACTGCAGCTAATAAAACATTCATTATATGTGCAGAATGAGTTGCTGGCACTTCTTGCAGTGAACTTTGTCTCTTCATTGCACCTGTTTACACTTAGATGAACAGAACCGTTAAATGTTAAGTGTATTTAGCCACATTAAGAGCACAACACTTGTAATAATATTCAAATATCTGTTTGACAGATAGGTTGAAGCCCATTGAAAGCTCATTCTGTTACAACTCCTAGGATGGTTAACAGGATTTTGCTTTAAATGAACAATTGATGTCATTCTTTCATTTATATGTAGTAGCTGTTTGTTAGATTAAAACATAATGATTTCTCCACTCAACTTCCAATAATTTTCACCCAGTTCTAAAAGCAATATACTTGAAAAATGACACTTTGTAAGGGATGGTGGCATGAAAGATTCTGTGAACAATTTGGGATGTGGTTTTTGGAGGATATATTCTCACATGAAAAAGATAGATAGATAGATAGAGAGAGAGAGAGAGAGAGAAATAGAGAGAGGCTGAGTGAAAGCATTCAAAAAAATCTAATCAGCATTTGCAAATAATGCAATTATGTAGAAAAATAATTAAGCGCAATGGCAGGTTTTAGACAAGCCTTGTCAGAAAAGACAAGTTTATATGAGTGCTAATTTCAGTAGTGAGGCAGATGTTTGAACTCTTAACCCACAAATATCGAGGGAAATAAATACAGACATGAAAATATACAGGTGAATATTCATTCAGAAAATAACGAAAACATTGGTTAATATTGCAGATTAAAAAAAAAAAAAATTTTAAAGATATCACAAAATTAAAAATTTCAATATTTTATTTCAGACGAATGAATATTATTATCATTATTATTATCCTTCTTACTGTGTGATTTATATGAATATCATAAGTGAAATGTTTAATTCCAAAATAGTAAATATATATATATTTCTTTACACAAATGGTATTTCTGTTTTTCTTTTATTATTAGTATTTTCTTTTTCAATATAACAATTTTTTTTCTTTTCAAAATGCAAAATTGTTAATGTGTACACTAAAAGAAAAGAAAATGTGATTATCTCTTATCTGTACACATCATTTTTCAAATGCCCTCATTATCAACAAGAAAATTTCTTAACAATCCAACAAAGCTGGAGCTTATAAAAGTATCTATGGGCAGAAGAAATTAACTGTATGTCTACATTGACTGTCAGTATGAACTCTTGTGTATATATATGTATGTATATGTGTGTAACTGTTTATGCATATATGGGTACAGTTTGTGCATTTGTGACATCATGTATATATGGAAGTGTGTGCGTTTGCTTCAATATATAATAAGGTATGTTAATGCCCAGTGGCCAAATGGATAATGTACTGAACTCTTAAGTTTAAGAGCCATGAATTAATAATACTCAGCAGCAGAGATTGCACTGTCCTTAGGAAAGACACTTAACTCTACCTGCCTCAAACTGGAAATGAGATGTTGTGATGGATGGTATTATAATGTAACAGCTTTAGGAAGCACCTTATCAGTGATGTGCGAATGACCTAAAAGAATTAAAGAAGCAAAAAAAAAAAAAAGGTGCATGTGTGTGCATGCATATCTTTGTATATAGATGGGTATGTGTGCTTTGGTTGATATTATTCAACAAGAATAATAATAAATTATAACAAAATAATGGAACTTATTTGACTTTTGTTCTTTCTAATGTCTCAACTGTAATTTCCCCTTTCAGAAAAACAAAAAACAAAATTAAAACCATAATAATTATTCTTTCTACTATAGGCATAGGGCCGGAAATTTTGTAGGGAGGGGTTAGTTGATTACATTGACCTCAGTACTCAACAGGTACTTCTTTTATTGACTTCGAAAGGATTAAGGGATAAGTTGACCTTGACGGATTAAGAACTCAGAATGTAAAGATGGACGAAATGTTACTAAGCATTTTGTTCAGTGTAGTGATGATTCTGCCAGCTCACCACCCTGATTTCAAATTTTGGCACAATGCCAGCAATTTCAAGGGAGCAGGGCAAATCAATTATA
>NC_068982.1:68158474-68160716 GCF_001194135.2 Octopus bimaculoides | reverse complement strand
ACCACTCAATACTTCATTGTTATTTTATTTTATTGAATCCAAAAAGATGAAAGACTAAGTTGAACTTGGCAGCATTTGAACTCAGAATGTAAAGCTAAAAGAAATTCTGCTAAGCATTTTGTCTAGCATGTTAACAACAGTGCCAGCTTGCTGCCCTAATAATAATAATAATCCTTTCTACTAAAGACACAAGGCCTAAAATGTTTAGTGGAGAGGGGGCTAGTTGATTATATTGACCCCAGTACTTGACTGGGACTTATTTTATCAAGCCCCAAAAGATGAAAGGCAAAGTCAACCTCGACAAAATTTGAGCTCAGAATGTAAAACTTGAAGAAATACTGTGAAGCATTTTTGTCTGATGCACTAACAATTCTGCCAGTTTGCCACCTTCTTAATACTAATAATAATGATAACAATCCTTTCTACTATAGGCACAAGGCCTGAAATTTGGGGGAGGAGGATAGTTGATTACATCGACTCCAGTACTCAGCTGGTACTTAATTTATTGACCCTGAAAGGATGAAAGGCAAAGTCAACCTTGGCAGAATTTGGAGATAATAATATTAATACAAAGATGAAACCAGTATTCATCATCATTTAACGTCCCATGCCAGCATGGAAAAATGGATGTTAAATGATGAAGATGATGATGAATACTGGTTTCTGACGAAAGCACAAAGCCTGCAAATTTGAGGGGAGGGGATTAGTTAGTACCATTCAAACCCAAGACTTGAGTGGTACTTTATTTAAGAACCCTGAAAGGCTGAAAGGTAAAGTTCAAATCGGAATCTAAAGAGCCATAGCAAACAAATACTGCAGGGTATCTTTTTCTGACACAAATGATTCTGCCAGCTCACCATCTTAAATATCAATAATTCTTTCTAATATAAGCACAAAGCCCGAAATGTGTAGGGAGGGAAAAGTTGATTAAGCCAACTCTAATATTTCAATGGTACTTTATTTAATCAACCCTCAAAGAATGAAAGGCAAAGCTGACCTCAGTGAACTGAGAATGTAAAGAGTTGGAAGAAATGGTGCTAAGCATTTTGTCTGTGTTAACAATTCTGTTAGCTCATCACCAAATAATAATAATAATAATATTCCTTTCTAATTTTTGATACAAGGCCAGCAATTTTGGATGGAAGGGGAAGTCAATTACACGAGCATCAGTATTCAACTGGCACTTATTTATTTGACCTTGAAAGGATGAAAGAAAAAGTTGACTGTGGTAGCATTTGAACTCAGAATGTAAAACCAGAAGAAATGCTGCTAACCATTTTGCCTGGCATAGTAACAATTCTGTCAGTTTGTTGCTTTAAATAATAATAACAGCAATTTCAGGGAAGGGGTAAGTCAATTACATTCAATTACATCAACCCCAGTGCTCAACTGGTACTTATTTTATCAACATTAAAAGGATGAAAGGCAAAGTCAACCTCAGTGGAATTTGAACTCAGAAGATAAAGTCAGAAGAAATGTCACTAAGCGTTTTGTCCAGTGCAGTAATGATTCTGTTAACTCACTGCCTTTTTAATGGCAACAAATTAATAAAAAGGAAAACATTTATTTAGAGATTTAAAGTGTACCTGTATGTCAATAGTTTGCAATCTAAAGAGACTATATTAATTCAGTAGTTGAACTTGATAACAAAAGAAAGTTTTTTGTCTAAATAAAAAAGATCAACACGTGAATAGTTTAAGATGATAACAGGGACCAGTTATAAAGCTGAGTGTTGATCATTTGTCATTGAGAACTGGTGGCTAAATAATTTACTGTTACTGATGTTTCTTACTTCTCTATATACAGGAAAACATAAAGTAAACAAATAAATGAAGTTAGGTTTCCAGCAAGAAATATAACAAGTGAAACTAGTACAGAAAGCCAGCAATTATGGGGAGGGGATAAGTTGATTACATCAACCCCAGCATTCAACTGGTACTTATTTTATCAACCCAAAATGGCTGAAAGGAAAGGTTGACACCGGTGAAATTTGAACTCAGATCCTAAAGATAGACGAAATGCCACTAAGCATTTCACTTGGCACTATAATGATTCTGCCAGCTTGCTATCTTGAAAGCCCTTAATATTAAATACAGATTGGTGTCAAACTATGAAATTTGAATGAACCAAAACCTAATATTTGACTGGAAATAAACAATAATACTAAAAAGAGAAGAAAAAAAACATATTCATAAAACAACTTTAAAAAAAAAAAACATCAGTGAAGTCAAACTCTGGGTTG
>NC_068982.1:68145974-68155974 GCF_001194135.2 Octopus bimaculoides | reverse complement strand
ATAATTTATGAACAAAATATAGGGAAGTTAGTTTACATAAAACTGTATGAGCAAACCAAAATTACTTTTATTTATTTGGAGGGAGTGGCAGAAATGATACTTTATTACATGAAGTTATGTCCTTCAGGGATGAAATCAAATATAGGTTAGTTTTTTTGTTCTTTGGGTTGTTGTGAGCTTAATTCAATCAATGAGGTACAAGCATGGCTATGTGGTTGAAAAGTTTGCTTTCCAACCATGTGGTTTCAGGTTCAGTCCCACTGTATGGCATGTCTTCCGCTACAGCATCATGCCAACCAAGCCTTTTGAGTCGATTTGATGAATGGAAACTGAAAGAAGCCAGTCGTATGTATAGGTGTGTGTGTGTGTGTGTGTGTGTCTGTGTATATTTATATGCATACATGTGTATGTGTGTGTCAGTGTGTGTATGTTAGTGTCTCCTTGTTATGATATCAGGTGACTGTTGTAAGTGAATGTCATCCATTTCCAATATTCTGTGAAAACATGTCTGACCATAGGGAAATATTACCTTACTTAGAAACAAGTAAGGATTGGTGAAAGTATGGGCATCCAGTCATAGAAGATCTGTTTCAATAAGCATCATCCTACCCATGGAAACATGGAAGAATGGATGTTAAAGTGGTGATGGTGCACTTCCTCTACAAATTGTTGCCAGTGTAAAAACCCTCACAGTAAGTAGGTACCACAGAGTAGGTAAAACTCCTTGTTGTAAGCAAAGAAAATATTGTATAATTACTGGTTTCTTAGATTGGTATTCAACTCTTGTGAGTACAGAATAGAATCAGATATCAAAACTGGATCATCCTAAATATTTTACATCAAGATTATGTTTTTAGTGGGGAGCTTACTTAGCAATGTCTTAAGGGACTCTACATTGCAATATGTTAAGGGGCATTTACCCTGCACCCTAATTATCCAGAAAAACATAATGAATTAATAAAGAAAATTCATTTAAAATTTTCCATATTTCTGTCAAAATACACTACCTTTGTTTCAAATAATTTTGTAAATACTATATTTGATGGTATAAAAGACATATGGGTATATTAGACGGACCCCAATTTCAGCAGTGTATATTTAAGAAAAATGTTTTTAATGCATTAAAACTTATGGGCGGTCCAAAATTGCATATAAGATCAGGGGTGGTGATGATGTTTTGAGACATTTTTGTGGGGAAAAGTGCATATCTTATATGCTATCAAATATGGTAATGAAAAATTTGATAAAATAATTGTGTTTGAAACATAAATTAACATGCTAATTTCAATGGAAAGTTTTAATTTAGATTTCTTTAAACAGAAAGTGTGTAGTGTTAAACTAGGAATGATTCCAGGAATGTTGGTATCAAAAGGGTATGTCATCTTTCAGAAATGAAAAATGAGTTTTAAATTCAAATCCAATGTGGTACAATGTATTCATCTTGGAATAACACACCTGATCAGGATTGGAGATGAAACTGATTGATATGTGATGCAGACATAAATATTAAAAGATTTTTCATCTTTAAAGAAATTATAATGCTATCAATAATAACTCAACTCAGATATTTAGACATTTAATGATAATGCTGTTGACAATGTTGATTTAGATAATGACAATAATTATAATATGATAATAGCAAATGATGATTGATAATGACAATAATATAACCAAACTTACTATGATTTAATAACAGCACAACTTGTAAACAGACATATTCTTGCTTTGATAAATTCATATTGACAAAGGCAGCCATAACATGGGTTATTTTCTCAACAATCTCACCAATTTCATTGGTCAGTTCCTCCAAAGTGAAATATTTCTGAAAATTTTTATTCAAATATTGTGCAAGTTTTGACATGTTCCACCGATAAAGATCTCCAAATGACATAGCAGTTGGCTTAGTAGTAATCAAAGCTCGGTGAGCTGTCGTAATCAACAGCAAAAGTTCATGCCATTTTTCAGTTAAGATCTGTTGATGTATCTGTAGAGGTATTTCACTATAGAATGGCAGCTGTCGAGTCCATTTGACCAGCTTATTAACAATGCTATCACCGATTTTATAGAGAGTGTTTGAGACAATGTCGTCATTAATTAACTCATCTAATTTACAGGCATCAGCTATGTCTAAGAGACAATCACACTGTATAAGTTCATTGATGAGTCTCTCAAAGTGTGGCATAGGAGACGCTGGCAACAGGGATAACACTTGGGAAGTGGATGCTGGGGACAGCTGTGATTGGGAATGAGGAGACAATTGTGAAGGTGGGGGCTTGCTAGGATGAGGCTGTGGCCTGATTGTCTTTAAGTGTTCAGTGTGATACTGTGGCATATCAAGGTTTTGTAAGGATGGTTGTTGATGGGAAGGGGAATGATGGTGGTTATGATGGTGATGTTGCTGTTGAATCTCATTCTGTTGTTGTTGCTGCTGCTGCTGCTGTTGCTGATGACTGAATGATGACACAGTGCTGTAGTGAGCAACAAGGGCTGAACGAGATGCATTTAGTACATTTGCAGTTGAACCGATGGGTATTTTCATCTGGTCCTTAATGTCCACCGGTTCTGTTTTGATGTTCATGTCTTGGCCAACACTAATCTGTGCCACTTTCTGCTTGTACAGCTTGGTAGTCTGCTTTTTTCTTTTGTGCTTCTTGTATTTCACCTGTAAATAATTGAAAGTGTTATAATTAAAACATTGTTAATCAATTATAGTAATTCTACAAAATTATCACAATGCTGTCACAACACAGTTTCTTCTATCATTATTATAATGACCTCAGTTCCTTGGAGCTGGTTGGTTTCATACCTCCACTACTCATGCACCCTCCTCACTCATCTCTCTAACTTTCAACTTTGTTGCATCCAGCTCTTCTTCCCCCCACACTAACCACAAAGCTTAATCCTTCTTGCCCTGAATATCATCCATCTAGAATCTCCTCCCAGTTCATGTCTTTTCTGCAGATGTTGACCTGCAATAATCTAAACAAAACATTAAGGGTATCAATCCCACCAGTCTTAGGGGGCTTGTAAGGGTTATGGGCGCTGCTCTTTCCTCCAGGTTCACCAAATAAATAAATAAATGAATGAATAAAACATGCTTTGAAATATCATTATTGGTCAGTGTATCATCGTAGGAGTGATGATACTGTTATCAAGTAATTATCCCTCTTAAGTATTATCCCTGTTGTCAAACAATTATCTCTGTTGGCAAAATAATTTCTCTATAGCATGATCCCTGTTGTCAAACACTATTATACTATCCCTCTAATTTCACTCTATAATCTATGTACTATCATATGTCTGTCATACACTATGTTAAGTTATTATGTAAGTGAATAACTGAAATTAATAAACAAACTTTACTCCTTCATTGCTCAATGCATTAAATAGAATTTATCAAACACCATTGAGTAAATTTCACAACTGAGTCAGATATCACAGTCCACATGATGGAACCTTTAAATAGAAGTGTACACAAACCTTGTATAAGTTATAGACAGCTCCAGAATTACGTCCACCGGGCATTCTATCTTCACGGACAGCTAAAGAGGAAAAGAATAAAAAAAGAAATTGATTATATTATATATGAAATTTCCCAAGATATTGATATAAAAGAAAACAATTTCTTAATTACATATAGCTTTGCAAGTACTACAGGTCAGAAACATATAGATTACTGTAAAATCTTGTGCTCTTTACAGTTCATCATCATCATTTTTTTGTCTGCTTTCTGTGCTGGTATAGGTTGTTGGATGGGGTCATCAAGTTCAAAGTCACCTCCTATTAGGAGCTACTACTCCTGAAGACTAGGTGCTTGTGTGTATTGTTTGGTGTGGTTTCTAGGGCTGGGTGCTCTTCCTAATGCTAACCAGTTTGCAGAGTGTACTGGGTGTATTATCTTGTGAAATTAAAACTAGAGAGGTTGAATAGATCTTGGTAAGACAGCATTAAAGGCACCTCATAACTCTGGACTTTCTCTGCTCATTTGCCAATCATTCAGTGTATTTTGCACAGCACCAACACTAGAGATGTACCCCCACTCACCATTTGTCTGCAGTCAATAGGAGAAGTTCAGATTTTTTGCTCTAATTTGTATTGTCTAGAGCCTTAAATGATGACTTTCTATGGGTGTTCTTTTTATGCACCTTGCCTTGGACCCTCAATTCCATAGATATATAAGGATGCTGTCATGTTTTAGGCATTCTTAGACCTGGAGGAGCCCATCCTTCTCCAGATCTGAACATATCTGATTTGTCCAGAAAGAGAGACAGATAGGAAGAGAGAAAGAAAAGAAACAATTTCAATATAAGACTGGAATTTTAGTCATGGGCCCTGAAAGGATGACAAGTAGTGCTACTGACTTCAGCAATATTTGAACTGAGTGAGAACAATTCCTGCAAGGCATTCTATCCAACATTTTTAATGACTCACTCAATTTGCTGCTTCTTTATACATACATACATACATACATATATGTATATACATATATATGTATGTGTGTATGTATGTATGTAGAGAGAGAGATATCAGAAAGAAGTGTTTATAGCTTACCAGCCAAAACCATTCCCATTTGTAAGCATTTCTTGAAACGGCAATATTGGCACCGATTACGTTGCATCTTGTTTATCTCACAGTTGCCACTAGCAACACAGGTGTAAACCCGTTTGTTCTGCACTGTGCGCTTAAAAAATCCTTTACACCTTCAAAGAGAAAAAAAATCAAAAGCAAAGGTAAATGATATGTTCAAAACTTCTATTAGTTTTTTTTAAAAGCATCATCCTCATAATCCACTTTTCATGCTTGCATAGGTCAGATGGAACTCATTTAGATGCAGATTTTCTACATCTTGATATCGATTTCTGTTATCAAATCTTACTTGCTTCAAAGCAAGGCAATATTTCCCAATGAGTGGACATGTTTCCACAAAAGATTGGGAACAAATGACACCACTTATATGAAGGTGACACACGTTTACAACCATCTTGTGATACAAAGACGAGGAGACACAAACACACACAAATAAGCACACACACATAAACATGCAAACACACATACATACAATGAAATTCTTCCTCTCTCTCTGTCAACCAAATCCACTCACAAAGCCTTGATCAGCACGGCGCTCTATTAGAAGACACTTGCCCAAGGTGCTACATAGTGGAACTGAGATAATCATGACTAGATTTCTGAGACAGTAGAGCAAAAGGGATACAGAATCAAGATTTATAACAATTACCATTACTGTTAGGAGACAGCAATGGAGCAAATTAACAGCAAAAAATTGGGTGAAAGAGAAGAAATTAAGAAAAGGGAGGAGGAAAAAGAAGATAACAAAAAGAAAGAGACACAGAAAAACAATAAAGAAGGAAAGGGGAAAGATAAACTGAAAAGAGTTTTACTCACCCTTCACATGTAATGATACCATAATGAAGACCAGTAGCTCTGTCATTACAAATAGCACAAATCATTGGTTCTTCACAGTCACTATCACCTTCAGGACTCTTTATATTGCTGCCATCTCCAGGACTGACACAAACATCATCTTCAAGAGTTGAGGGCAAAGAGCTAGTGAAATACATATTAGAAGGTGTACAACCTTTGCTTACTTGTGTTAGAGCATGACCAACATTGTTTGGACCAACTCCATTGTTGAGGGGAGGAGCATGCCGATTATGGTTATGATGATGGTGGTTGTGATGGTGGTGATGCCCAGTATTCTGGCCATTACTTCCATTGGTGCTGTTGTTGATGTTGATGTTGTTGCTGGTGTTACTGTTGTTGAAGTTGCTGTTGGTACCACTGTTGCTGTTACCAATACTACTCATCTCAATATTACAATTAATACGATGGTTGCCATTTGCACCAAAATTCATAACAGTGTTGTTGACATTAGTAACTGATGTCATACACATGTAATTGTCTGAATTATTACCACTGTTGCTGCTGCTGTTGTTGTTGGTGGTGCTATTAATACTGCTACTATTGCTGTTGCTAAGCAACCATGTTTTTTTAGAGTCAACCATGTTTTGCTCATATTGTTCCTTTTGGCTCGGGTTAATATATGGATACCGACAGATTTGGTAAGTAGTGCCACCTTGAGGAATGACAGTCTGGCTTGTCTTTAAGTTACCAGAGCTCAGTGTAAAGTGTTGCTGTGGCTGAGTATCTGCTTGTTTCAGATTGCATTCTACAGCTTGTTGTTGTTGTTGTTGTTGCTGTTGGTGTTGTTGTTGTTGTTGCATTGAAGGATCGATAACAAAATTTATGTGTGGGATCTCAGCAACATTGCCACTATTGCTGTTTGTGGGGCTGTTAAACTGTTGGTTGGTGAGCAGTGTGGGCATCGTATAAATAGTTTGTGTTGAAGAGATTCCACTAGGCACTGTTGTCATCACTGGTATCATATTCACAGTTGTCATATTATCTCCCATATTCTGTTCTCTAATAATTTGAGGTTGAAAGACAAAGCCTGAAGGGAAACCAACATAGGCTATTCCAAAAGGCATATTCACCGGGCCATTGTTATTATTGTTACTACTATTAACATTATCATCATTTTCTTCTTCATTACTAAAAGAGTTATTAGCTTGATTATTGTTCATAACAAGCAATGGATGGTTCACAATAACGTTGTTCTGATTTTGAAGAGCACCAGAACTTAGAGGTGAACCTGAACTACAGTTCCGACTGGCATTGTCTTGATTCTGGTCAGGCTGACAATTGACCACATGTCTTTCAGGAGTGTTACACTTTTTCTTATTTTGGAAACTATTATTATTATTATCATCATCATCATTATTATTGTTGTTAATGTTCTGGTTATTGCTGTTGTTGTTGTTACTGTTGGCTTCTACTTTCACTTTCAGAGTGAATTCTTCAAATTTTTGCTTCTCAGCAAGAATGTTGTTGCTTTTGTCAGACACAGCCACTGCATTCTGCTCAAGAAATTTTGACTTGTAGTTGTCCTCAGCTGTTGACTGTACAATAGAAGGTGAGTTGGAATTCTCATGACTGGCATCACTGAACTGATCACAATCAGAGACATAACCAGAACTCTCGCTGCCCATACTGCGACGGCTTTCATTGCTGACACAAGATTCTGTGTCACATCCAATGAGATCTAAGATGCGACGTCGTTTCAGCTTCAGTTCACGGTAAAGACTGATTCCAGAGTTCTCTAAGTTGTAAAAGGGCCGCTTAAAAGTGGAAGACTGTGCTGTTGCAGTCATCTGCAATAAAAAAAAAGGACACAATTATATAAATTTATATATATATATAACCAACATCAATTTAGGAAAAAAAAAACACATTAAAATCATATATATCTATTTAGTTTTAATTATCCATGTTTGTCTCACTAACACATATACATGTGTGTGTGTATGTGTGTGTGTGTGTGTGTGTGTGCATGTGCATGTGCATGTGTGTGTGTGTGTGTCAAAAGGATGAGTGAGCCCAGTTTAGGGTTGATGACTATCGAGCAATAGATGCTGGCAAAGCAGTAGCAGCAATGTTCAAAGTTCCCAACCATAGCAGCAAGCAGTTTGATGTATCACATTGAGGTTACATATGTTATGTTTTGTAGCCTGGATTGTGTTTGTAATCCACTTAGATGTTTATATGGTAATGTTAGACAAATTTCAGCAAGAGGAACTTCTTATATGATGTGAACTGTGACAGTAAGAGAAATCAGTAGCAATCTGTATTTTGGTTTCACATTCCTACCTTGCTTCACAAGCATCCATTTGAGTCTAGTATGTGGAACACTCTGGAACAGTTCTGGTTACACAATTAGAAGAGAAGATTTGACATTGCACAAACTTACTCTGCTTAAAACAAATTTTTTGAACTAATTTTCAGCAACAACACTTCTATTTTTTTTGTTTCTATCTGAAGACAATCAGCTTCAGAATGTTGATGAGTAGTGTTACAGTATAACTGTACATGTTGAATGGAGAAGATATATCAGACTTGGCGACAGTAGCTTGAGTGAGTTGTGTATGTAAGTGTTCTGGAAACTGAGTGATATGTTAATGAGGAAAGAAGTGCCATGATTTATAGATGCGGATTATGGCTACTGAATGTGAAACAGCAGAGAAGGCTGTAATGAATAAAGATGAGAATGGTTCAGTGGACAAGTGGAGTATCTCGATAAGAGAGAAAGACAAAAACAATGAATTGCAGAGGATGGGTGATAGGAATTGAGCCAATGGTGGATGTTGGGAAAAGAAATGGGATGAGATGGTTGGGTCATGCTTAGGAAGATTGAAAGTTGACAGGGTTTGAGAAGTGATAGAAGGAAGTAGAAGAGGAAAAACCTTGAAAGACAGTTAAAAGTGATATAGGACAAAATAAGTGCAAGGGAGTTGGTGAGGTGCTAATATAGAGAAGAGGATAAAATGGAGAAGACTATCATAGAGTCTATGAAGCTAACCCTTGCTTCAGCAGGGAAAATAATCTTAAAGTGCTGTTGTTGTTGTACATCTCTGTAATAATAGGTTCATGTTTGATTTACAACTGTGTCATGTTGAAAACATCAGTTCACATCTGACCACTAAATATTTTAAGCAACTTAGAACCTAGTTAGTATTTAGTTGACAGCTTAGTAACCTTAGGTGTTGCAAACATTTTGCATTTTAGGTGGTAGTCTTCATTTGATGTCCAGTTTCAAGCTTCACTTGGTCCTTGGGTACCGCTAATGCAATTCATTCTGGGAACATTTGGATCAATTCTTACCTTCCTCCCATTATTTTTTAAGGTTTTCAAAAACCTCCTTCTTACACTAACTTCCATTTTTTAAAAAAAGGCACTTTGTTATTGAATACTTAAGGTCTTTCTTTTGACTTCTAGAATCTACTCTATCTGTCTATGTATGTGTATATATATATCATATATACTTTATTAGATTTAATCAGCAGAAGTTACAAAGTGGCTCAATGGCTGAGTTTTGTGCATGGCATTTTAGCAAACCTTTCTCTCTCTCTCTCATGCTCTCAATGTATTCTTTTACTTGTTTCAGTCATTAGACTGCGACCATGCCGGGGCACAGCCTTGAAGAATTTTTAGTCGAATGAATCGATCCCAGTACTTATTTCTTTTTTAAGCCTGGTACATATTTTATCAGTCTTGGTTGCCGAACCAACAGGAACACACCAATACCAGTTGCCAAGCAGTGGTGGTGGTGATGGTGGTGGATAAACACAGACACAAAGACACACACACGAGAGGCTTCCTTCAGTTTTGCTCTACCAAATCCACTCAAAAAGCTTAACTATAAATATATATACATATATAAATATATATGGATATATATATATATATATATATATATATATATAGAGAGAGAGAGAGAGAGATAGATAGATAGATAGATAGATAGATAGATAGATACACCAGTAGTCCAACCCATGGAAAGTAGACATTAAATAACAATAATACATATAAACACATTCCACACAAACCACACACATACAAAAACATTCCAGTGTCAAGTTGTTTGAATGGTTAATTCAATTTCTAAAATTGCTATTATTATCATCATCAAATCTGATTGGCTGTAAGAGTACGATAAGTTCATTGCAACAGTCTACTTGTTGACTGTGGCATTTAGGTCATTTTTCAATGGAATTGTTGAAAGTCACATGCAATTAAGGAAATTTTAACCCAGCACTGCCAGTATAACACAGACATGATATTCAATGAACAGAGAGATGAAATTATCATACAGAAACTAAGTTAAATTGTTTCATATGAAATACATTCAGTAAACTTTAATAATAATACATATTACACTGCACATTTGAATCTATGAAGATGGAAATATGTGCTCCAATAATTGAAAAAAGAAACAGCTCATCCATCTGTTCATCCATATATATATATATATATATGTATAAATATATGCATGTATAAATATATGCATGTATATATATATGCATGTATATAAATGCATGTATATATACGTATATATATGTATATATATATATATATATATATATAT
>NC_068982.1:68132489-68145874 GCF_001194135.2 Octopus bimaculoides | reverse complement strand
ATATGCATGTGAAAGAAAGAGAGATGGATGTCACGAATGAGTGATAGGGGAGGGAATAAAGATGGATGATAGATGAGTAGAGACAAATCTAATGGGATAACAATCTTTGTTACACAAACAGCATAATGGGGGAAATAGAGTGATAGTAGAGAGGCACAATATGTGTGTGTGAGTGGATAATATCCTTTCCTTTTGGTGCATCTGGAGTAACAGGAATGATCTCATTGATAAACCTACAGCTGGCTGAAGTAATGAAACATGAGAGAAATTACCATAGCCGTCGAATCTTCAGGTGTTGCAGACACTATATTGCCAGAGGGCAAAACAGATCACAGTGCATTCAAACTGTCATTGAATCTCACTATTGATGACTCAGTAACCTGTAACATTAGTAAAGAACAGGAGCAGTAGAAGTGTAAAAGTGTTAGATGATAATTGGGGACAAATGCACTGTGTCCCTTAAAGTTTCTTCTGAGGTTTTGTATCAAACTGTCAGATATTTTTCATCAGAAGAATTTCTTTCAATGAAGTAACAGTCACTTTAGCAGGTGACTTTTGTTACATGCTTCTAGTTATTCCGAAGAAGACAAGAAGCTGATCAATTCAGAAACATAAACTGAAACAAAAAAAAAAGATGAGAGCTTACCTTAACAAAGACCAACACTCAGCTGATTTTGTTACAAGACTTTTGGAGCCTGGAAAAAAGTTTGCTGTACCTGATCAAAATGGGGACATATTTATGGTTGTTATTAGTGAAGTGATGTTATCAGTCTTTCCCAACGTCCAACATAACTACCACAATTGCAAATAGCTCTGTGAAAGAGCAATACTTTTACCACCCCTTTAAAAATAAAGTTTGTTAGGCTGTTAAGACAATCAATGAAGAAATTATTAAACAAACGGTTGCATGGAGATGAATCTGCTTACACATCTACAGACTTTGTTTTAGACTTTAAAGAAACAGTGAGCCATCCAATTAATTTCCCTTAACAGCCTGTAGCTATATACTGTGCCATACCACAGACACATACTGAAGACTGAATCCCCCAATTATTCTCCTTAGGATCTTTTTAGCTGTTTTGCATTTGTGAAAGTACATCAAGTTGGTAGCTGTGCGGCTGTTGAGGATGTGATTATTCCAATCCATGCCAGCATGGTAAATCATAATGATGATGGTGATGATCTGTTAGAGTGGGGCCCAATTCTTTGGTACAGCACCCAGGCACAGAAGCATATACATGTTACATATACATAAGTATCATATTGTATCATATTATGCATCATATCATTTCTATCTATCAAGCAATCAATCAATCAAGCAATCAATCAATCAAGTAATATGTATTTTATTTCCTGTTCATGAAATTTTTTCTTCCCTTCTTTGTTTTTTTTTTGAATATCTAAGTTTATATCAATGAAACATTATACTATTTATTCAGTTCGTGAAACAACAGATCATTTAATAGTTCAAGTTTATAGCAAAGTGTTTCTTCTAGGTAAATATTAGACATCAACTGGAGCATATTCAAGCTATTCCCCTCTAACTGTTACACTTCCAATTTTTTATACAAACCTGAAAACTGTTGTTGAAGAGAATTCACTACTATGAACAGAGGTTGCAAATCACGAATTTCTACTGGACCTAAAAATACATGTTATTATACTCCTATCCTAGCATAATATGTATCATCTACGTAACATTTATTTTGTATGCACATTGATCCACTAGAACAGATTCTCTTCTCAGTGACCTAGTGGATACATAGAGCTACTTAGAGTGAGCTATAGAAACATGAGTGTCTTGGCCATAGGCACAATACTCTTTTGTCGACAGATAATAACTGCCCCAACAAATAGAGAAACATTGTCTGAGACACTGTAAAAGGTTGTTATGCAAACTCATATGTTATTTTCAATAAGGTTGAAAAGTGATGCTACATTTTAAAAAGATAAATTAGGATGTAGTATTTGTTGGATTAAGTTCAACAAGGGAGATGTAGATTAAAAGATTAATTATAGTTATTTAGATTACTGGTGCAATTTCAAATGAGATCAAGGTTATTGAGTAAAATAAAACAAAGAAAAGGAATTAGAAAAAAAAACAAGGAAGATTTTAACTTACATTTGTAGGTTGTTAAGTAGAATAAGTTAGAATTTCACAATTTTTCTCACAAAACTGTTGACATCAGAGCATAAGAGAAGTATCAGGTTCATATGAAAGAGAGGAAAAGAAAAAGAATGAAAGCGTTAAATTAACTGAGAAATTAATAACAGGGTAAAAAAAATACAAATTAATAACAGGATTAAAAGAAAACAAATCCTAAATAAAATAATCATTTCTGAGCTACAGCTCCAATTTTCAGAAGAGAGAAATGTATATTCAATTGAATCAACCTAAGGTAGATAAATAGCTGAGTTGATTGAGGTGAAGTTTGAACCAAGAACCAAGAAGAATGAAACAGATCCCAAAATTTAACAAGTGTTTCAAATTTAGGCATGAGACTAGAAGTTTTAAGAGGAAGAGTTTAACAGGAGGAGTTTAGTTGTACTAGATTGGTACTATATCAACCTGAAAAGGATGAAGGGTGAAATTATCCTTGGTGGGATTTGAAATTGGAATGTAAAGACCCAAAAGAAATACTGCCAGGTATTTTGTTCAACACGTGAATGATTCTGCCAGCAAACTCACTGGACACAAAACCAAGAAATGGTTTGTATGTGAAAATCAGATTAAGGTGTGAGGAAAGGGTAAAACTACTGCAATGAAATCTCTCTGGAAGAATAAAAAGCCATTTTTATTTCAGAGAAATTTCAACTGGAAGCATAAACTAACATAACGAAATGAGTCAAGGCATTTTGTTTATAACTCCAGAGATTCTTAAGTACTCTGAAATATCCTGTTAAGAATCATGGCTTCAGCCATATACAAGGCTTATTGCTATCCATTATTGGGAGTGAGGATAGTTAAATATAAATACTTTGTAGTGCTGTTTATACAATAAACTGCACTCAGTACACTCTTTTATGTGTAGTGTTGGGAGACCCCTAAAGTCTTGAATATGTAAAAGCATCTCTTGTACTGGATCCAGGAAAAAAATGCATCCAGTACACTGTGTGAAGTAGCCAGTGTTAGGATGGTCATACAACCATTGAAACCTAACCAAAAATGACATGAGTGAACTGTGGTCCCCTGACCCATCTAGGAGAGCAGCATAGATTAGTCCAACCAATGCCAGTATGGAAAGTGTGCATAAAATAATGATGATTTTGGAAGGTGAAAGAATTGGAAGTCATGACAAGGGGGTTGAATGATAAAAACAAAGTGACTCTAGGATACTAGAATTTTTACTCAGACTTCTTTATTTTCATCCGTCAAATTTGATTTCAATGTAACATATTTTGATTTAGATGTAACATAAGCAAGAATTAGACAAGAATTGTAAGCTATGAAGGTATGGCTAATATCTGTGTGTGGGTGGCCTCAGTACTGTTTACTCACAGAAGGAAGTGACTTCAGAGGAATGCCAAACAGAATCACTTTAAATGATACATATTTATTTATGTATGACTAACATGAGGTAGTGATATTTTATTTAACCAATAAACCAATTGCTGCATGCAGAATCCAGACAAAAAAAAAATTGTTAAGTTCAACTGTCCTGAAGGGTTAGAAAGATAAGGTAGGAAATACCAGATAAGTTTATCTTCAATTCTTGTGAAATGTGAATTTGGACATAACACATTTCATTGTAAATACATTCAAAAATATTTTTATGATTTAGAGCAGTGCTTTTCAACCCAAAGCGAGTGGAACAGCTTCACCTCCGTCTGAGAACTGGAAGATTTTATATAGGGACTGGAGTCAAAAAGGGCTGGGTGATAGATGCATCTTTTAATTGCCATACTTTTTAAAAAGTATTTTTGGCTTTTATTCTGCTAATAGAGGTGCAGGCATGGCTGTGTGGTTAAGAAGCTCTCTTCACAACCATGTTCAGTCCCACAACCATGTTCAGTCGACCAATGATTGAAAATGTATGTGTATATGTACGTGTCTTTATGTGTTTGTCCTCCACCACCATCACTGTTGGGTTCTTTATGAACCCGTAACTTAGCATTCAGCAAAAAAGACTGATGCGATAAGTACCAGACATTAAAAAATAAGTAATGGTGTCGAATTAATTTTTTTTTGTATTATCTAAACTGCAGTTCAATGACTGAAACATCTAAAAGATAAAAGATAATATCAGTGGTCGTAATATTTTGACATTCCATATTATAGTGATGAAATGACTTCTGTGCCAGTAGTCTATAAATGGTGATCAACCTATTGGCTTCCATTTTTCTGGTATATTTAATTTTGCTGAATCATAGTAAAGAGCGTGTTGTAAAAGAAATGGAAAGAGCATGATAGTTAAAAAAATTTAAGTAGTACTGATTTGATGCAAGGGCAGTGCACATATATTTTTTCCTGATCTTCTTGGATAATGGGGTAAATAAAGGCAGTTATAGATCAGAACGAGCTTCTGAATGTCAATGGTTGACAGAAAAATGAAGGAGGAGGAATGAATAAGAGCTGTGCAGGGCAAACAAGGGCAATTTTTGCTCGAGAAGTGTGTCGCATGAGACATGGGCTCATCTTCAAAGTGGCCTGCACCACTGAAAAAAAGTGAAAGCAAGTTTTCGTTAGTCGCGGGTTGCAGGTTACCCATGACAAATGTGAGGCGAAGAAGGTTTCAAGAAATAGACAAGAGAAAGGGAGCGAAGCGACACTGTGAGTGAGTTTAAAGGAGCAGAGAACTTGATAGAGAGAGAGAGAGAGAGAGAGGAATACGTAGGTGAGAAAGTTGGGGAGTAGATCCAAAGTTGGTAATTGGAGATTTATCTATCAAGTGGATGGATAATGACCTTATATTTTCTTTCTGTTGGATGTAGTCCAGAATGTTTGGAGTGAGAATAACGTTCCAGTTGTATGAGTAGTGTATTCCAGCGCAAAATGAAATTAATGTCATAATACAATCTTTCTGATGTGTTGGACGTATATATATTTTTTAGTCCTGTACCCTTGGCAATAGGGTGTCTGATGTGCGAAGTTAACATTTGTAGAGGGACTGTTAGTTTTAGTTTTGTTAAACATGAGTAATGAGTATGCAGTGATGTTATTAGGTAAATTAATAACAATAATCAGATAGATAGCTGTAGTTGAAGCGAAAGAAAAAAAAATATCTGCAAGGAAAAGAAAGTATTCTTTCCTTTTTTGTTTTTGTTTTTTTTTGCGAAACAAAAAAATATGTGTGGAGGAGTTAAAATGTTACGTTGTAATTTCTACAAGGAATAAATAAACAAGAAATTGTTAAAAAATAAATAAATAAAGCAAATTAAGCGTTTTCTTGAAATAATAAAGTAAAAGAGAAAAGGACAATAGAAAAGGAGAGGAAGAGAGGAAAAGAATGAAAACAAATAAAGAGATTAACGAGGGGGGAGGGGTGAGGAAAAAACAGAGTAAATAATGAGAGAGCGCGAGTAGTGTGAGAAAGAGTGCGAGTTAGTTGTTGAGTGAGCATTGAATTGATTAAGTGAGGTGGAGAATTTCACTCAAGATATAAAACTGTGTAATTGAGAACACGTGTCAAATATACTCACGTGCCAAAGTACATTGCCCTCTACCACTCGTTAGCTATCTCTTGCTTCTCCTCTCTATCTGTCTGGCTGTCTCCCGCTCACCTATCTATTTTTCCCTTTCTATCTCTCTAACTATCTTACCGTCTCTCTCTCTCCCCACACTTTCTCTCTGCATTTATGCGTTATGACATTCGCAAATACATAACTTGCTTGCTTGCGACTGAAAGGCCAGTAAAATGTCGACGACGACGACGAATAAAAATGACTATCAGAAAAACACGGGTTTAGAGAATCATTGCAGATAAGAGTTGTTATTTTTCTGCATGTGTGTGTATCAGAAAGAGAGCGAGAGAGAAAGAGAGGGGGGGGGAATTAATTTGCATGTGTGGTTGTATAACCTACATACATGTGTTTACCGTACATGTGCCTTTATTGCTATTTAACTCTCTCTCTCACTCTCTCATTCATTTGACACGTGAATCCATACTTTTATGTGGGTGGGAGTTAGCAACTGAAACAATTCGCATACACACACGCACATTCTTTCTCCTCCCCGCGTTCTCAAACACATATCCACATCTATCTATCTATCTATCTATCTATCATTTTAAAGCAATTTTAATAAGTCAAAATGAATTTTATGATACACACACACACATCATCATCATCATCATCATCATCATTATCATGATCATCAACATTTAACGTCTGTTTTCTATGCTGGCAAGGGTTTGACGGCTTGACAGAAATTGGCAAAACCAGGGGCTGCACCAGGTTCCATAGTCTGTTTTGGCTTATGTGTGTGTGTGCGCGCAAGTGTCTTCTACAATAGCTTTGGGCCAACCAGAGCTTTGTGAGTGGATTTGGTAGATTTGTGTCTGTCTGTAACCCCCACTACCGCTTGTTGGTGTGTTTACATCTCTGTAACTTAGAGGTTCAGCAATAAGAATCGATAAAATAAGTACCAAGCTTAACAGAATTAAGAACTGGGGTTGAATCATTCCAATACAAATTCTTCAAGGTTAAACATAATTTCTTTGTGGATGATTGATCTAGATATACATACTTGAAATATTTACAATGCTAAAAAGCAACTGAATTTAATCACAATGTTTTCTGATGATATAGGGGATATAGTTTGGCCCAAAGAAACGTTCACATTCAACAACTGAACATGGTAAAACCATTCCTCAAACCTAAAATCTTTGCATTAATGGTCTCACTGTTTTCGCTGTTCGACAAGAGTGCTACAAATACCTAGGTATTGATGAACATATATTATATAAAGGCACTGTAAACAAAGACAGAGTAGAGAATATCATACTAGACTGAAAAATATATGGCAAAGCTTTCATCTCACATTTGCATTACCTGTACTAATGTCAGCATTTGAGATACTCAACTAGTCTACAGAGGAAATCCACTCCATAGATATTGAAACCTGCAAGATTCTGATATTAACTGCAAATTTCCAAGGAAACAGTGAATTGGCAGACTCTGTCTCAGAAGAAAAGCAGAAGCTTTAGATCAGTACAGACAGCCTTCGATTGTTATATAATATTACTTAGCACCTGTTAAGCAATGGTTGCAAACCTAAACACATCAACCAAGTGTTCAAAAATAATGGGAATATCATCCTGCAGGCTGATAGTGAATTCTTCTAGAAACATTCACTTCCTGATGACCTTATCTATGAAACCAGAATTGCAAAACTAGTATATCTCAGCAAAGAACTACAAGAGAAACACTACATACCACAAAAAGGGTTTTCACGTAAATTCTGTAAACTTGAAGAAGATGCTAATATTAATTTCAAGTTTTGGCACAAGGCCAGTAATTTTGGGACAGTGGGTAAGTGGTACTTATTTTATCCATCCTGAAAGGATGATTGGTGAGGCCACCCTGGTGGAATTTGAACTCAGAACATAAAGATGAATGAAATGCCACTAAGCATTTCACCCATCATGCTAACAATTCTGTCAGCTTGCTGGCTTAGAAGGATGCTAATATTGGTTTCAAAGTTTGGCACAAGGCCAGCAGTTTTACGGGAGAAGGTTAGTTGATTAAGTCAACCCCAGTGCTTAGCTGAGATTATCAACCCTGAAAGGATGAAAGGCAAAGTCAACCTCAGAGGAAATTGAACTGAGAACGTTAAAGACGGATGAAATGCTGTTAAGCATTTTGTTCATTTTGCTAACGATTCTGTGAGCTTGCCAACTTAGGAGGATGCTAAGATTAACATGAAATGTGGCCTCTCTTGGACTCATGACTGTTACTTTATGTCACACCATAAAGACTATACTTTTGCAATTTAAGAGCAGGAGATAGCTATGAAATGTCTTATGAACAAATAGGATGGTGAAGCACTCCAAAGATGCAACAACAAATGTCAAGTGTGTTACTCTTCTGTGGAGGGTATAACACATCTAATCAGCAGTTTCCCAAAAATGTCATTGAGATACTTCCACCCACTGTGATATGATGTTGCAGCAAAAACAAAAATACAATGCTGCTCACAGAAAAGACAGCCCTGGGACAAATATAAACAACACTTCTGCTATTGAGTTTATAGAATTCAATGACAGAGGCCAATGATTTTGAAAGGTAATAAGAAATTAAATACAGAGTTGGTCTCATCTGAACTTGCACTGAACTAGTTAGCATAACTCATCACTGTTATCTGGAAACATGAGATCAAATCTATTAACCTATAAACCTTACAAAACAGATTTGTGTTACTGAAGAGACAAGCTATTAAACCAATCAGCCTAGCTAAATCCAGAGTTAATCTAAGTCTAATTCATTTCATACAATTTATGTGTTTATCTTCTCTTACTCCAGCTAATTTTCACAAAGAATAATCATATAGCCTAAGAAATTACTAGAATTATATCACAAAAATTATTCAAAAAAATTGTGTGTCCTTTATTGCAATTTTAACAGCTATTTGTGATTACAAAATATAAAGGAGTAGAAAAAATTAACTCCTAACAAAGACAGTAAAACTGAAAAAAAGTAAAATATATTTTGTTGTGAATGCATTTTATTACTCAACAGCTTTAGGAACATTTTACTTTAGTTTCAATACTTAAGGGTGAAGAAAGGGTTCTTTCACACTTTCTTCCAATCAGAATTCGAAGGAATAGCCATGGGAGTAGTTTCCCTTGAATATATATATATATATATATATATATATATATATATATATACACACACACACACATATTATATATCAGAAGCAATGGAATGACTCAAAGGCTTGTGTGTTGGCACTTATTTTATACTAATATACAAAACTCATGGCCTTTGAGTCTCTCTCTTGATTCTGCTAGATATTAATAAAAACATACATATACAGTAATCCCTTGACTATCGTAGGTGTTATATTCCAAAATCCTCTGCGATAGGTGAAAATCCGCAAAGTAGAAACAGTACTGTATTGTATATTTTTTATCATTATTTTCATTTGTATATATTTATTTTATTATAAATGCAAAACAACACCATGGAGGAATTGATGTAAGCTTCAATGATAAACCACGATAGGGTGAAGGATTACTGTACTCATATTTTGAGTTCTATTTTTCCTGTTTACATCACCATTCCTCTCTCTCTCTCTCTCTATATATATATATACAGACACATATTTACTAGCATACACATGCCATAAAAAATGCCAACACTTTCATTCATGATATAAAACGGCACATCAGCACAATGGAAGAAACCATTGATAAATGTTAGCAATTGAGTAAATATCTGTACATTCACAGAATTGAAGCACTTGAACAATCAGATACAGTTGTAATGTCTTGGTTAGAAATATCATTGGTGGTGTAAAATATATATATATATATGTATGAAATATATGCTTTTCCATGCTCCCATAGATCAGACAGATTTTGTATAGCAGGATGTCATTCCTGTCACCAACCATCACCTGTTTTATGTAAGGTAATATTTCACCATGCCCAGACATAATTATGTGGAAGATTGGAAACAAAGAACATCTCTTGCATGACAATGACACTACTCACTTGCAACTGGTGCATGACGTCAACCTACTAACCTATATATATAATATATATAATATATATATATATGCATATATATACATATATGTACCTACATGCATATATATATATGCATATATATACCTACATGCATATATATATATATATATATATATATATATATATATATATATATATATATATATATATATATATATATACACATACATACCTACATGTGTACATGCATATATATAATGTGTGTGTGAAATTGAATATATAAAAGTTTTATATATTTAAGTATTGTCTTCTACTTGAAACAATATTTTTCTACAACAAATGACGTTTTTATACTGCGGTTGACCGTCATCTGATCTATTTGAATGTTGTCTGCTCATTTCATTGAATCAAGTGATGTAGCCTTTAAATGGTGGTCATTTTTCCTGTTTATTTTTAATTTATTTTATTAAACAATTACCAAATTTATTAAAATAAATAAGTGATCACATATAAACTATTACGACAACGATTTTATTCTGTACCTCTCATTTTCCATTGTTTGATGCAACCAGAAGATACATCATCTGTGTGTCTATGCATGTGTGTGTGTGTGAACTTCCACTATCACTTGGTGTATTTTGCTTTCAAATTTTTGTTTATTTATTTGGAAATGACAAAAATTTGCAGTTTATTTTTATCAAAATACCTGCTGCTCCAGCAGGTGATATGCTGCTCTCTCATTCACTATATATTTTTATACTTCCCATTTCTACCACTTACTCCACTCCCTTTGTCACTTTATTTTCCTTCCACCAGCTTGACCAACATGAAACACAGCGTTATATTTTAAGATATGTACCTATGTGTGCATTTGTGTGTATGAAATTGATAAATACAATTTATGATGAAAATTTAGTTTCATTTTGATTAAAATACTTCAGAGTTCACAACAGTTTGCTTGCATTTAGTGTCTCTGTCATTCACTCCCACTCCATTTATTGTTCTAGTACTCGGCTAGTTGAGTGATACTTTATTTAATGAACCTTGAAAGAATGAAGAAAAGTTGGGCTCAGTGGGATTCGAACTGAGAATGTATTCAAAATAAAGTGTGTATGTAATACATATAATGAAAGCCTTACATTTGGCTTTTTGAAAATTTAAAATACTGTTGTTTCAATTTATTAAGGATGAAAATGTAATTAAAACAGCAAAGAAAATATATCTCTATTTACACAACTCAAATGCAAACGAAATTTATTTATATCAAAAAAGTAAAAAAACAGCTGTAAATACTGTAACTTTAACCAGTTTCTGATTTCAAAGAAAACGTAAAAAAGAATTGGTAAAACTAGTTTTGTACCCCGCCTCTGCTCTTGCCAAATTTATTACCCCATACCTTTCTTAAAAATGTACATTTTTAAATGAAACTTTGCAGAAGCATTTTTTCGATGGTGTGGATTACAATTATGTTGATAAAATTCAATTAAAAACAATTTTGTTTTAATTTTTTACTCTCAAGAGCCGGGGGTGGAGGAGAAAAGTCCGAAACTCCTAAAAACAAATTTTTTTCAATATAATCTGCACTAAGGGAAATATATCTGCGAAATTTTATTTTTTTAAAAAGTTACAAAGAAACATAATCGAGAAGAGGGGAAGGGGTACTAATCTGTAGTTATGCCAAAATATTTAGTTTATTCTGATGATTAGAGGAGTTGTATTGACAACAACAACAAAAAAGTTTAAAAACAAGTAGTTTCCTGTCATCTCATTCAACCTCATAAGAATTATATCTATATATATTTGATCTGAAGCTATGCCCCATCGTTGTTCGCAGATCGATCATCATCATCATCAACAACAACACCTGGACATTAATGAATCGAGTCCCAGGGTTCATAGGGTTGGTTACCCGGTTTTCATGGTGAATAAGGGAACGAGATCACAACATTCCCCCTTGAATGGGACACCAGCCCGTTGCAGGATAACTCATTTACAGCTGAGTACAATGGAGCAACGGTAAAATGAAGTGTTTTGCTCAAGAATACAAGGAGCCGAGGTTTCGAGGTCCAGGAATCGAAACCGCGATCTTGTGATCGTGAGTGCAACACCCTAACCACTAGTCTACTCACTTTCCATGCAGGCAGTCACGGAAATACTGTTAATATTCCACTTGAACAGTCGGAAATCTACAGCTGCAGGAAAAATTTGAAAAGTCAACGTACTGGGAAGGAAGGAAAGACTGGGCGTAGTTATTAGTGCAGGGGCTTGGGTAACAGTAGACACAATGTGGATGACGAAAGGAGGAGAGACGAGCGAGTAGGGGAAGCCTGAGTGACAGTGATGTAAGAACCGAGCATTAAATTATGTAGAAAGAGAGCTTCCTGTTGCTTATGCTTGTGAACTGCATAATATTTCGGTAATTTTCAAATGAGCATGACCAGCCCGTTGTAGAATTAAGTCATTGCTAGTGACGACAGTATTTTGATATCACGGGACAAACTGTTTTATTATTAGGACTGTAGTTATGTGTTCCTTCCGTTGAATCAACTGCGTCTAACGAAAATTTAATCTTAAATCTGTAAGTGGTACAGTTTAGTTACAAATGTAGATCTTGTAGTATGAGTATAAATTCGGAATGTAGCAAGTTGAAAAGATATTTTTAATATGAACATTCGTTTAATAAAGTTACATATTTTAGATTAACAAAATTATAAATAAAAAAATTCTATCTTACAAACACACATACATAGGGTACACACAAATGGATGGGTGCACTCTTACGCAATCAAATTTCACGCACTATAAATCTACAGCTTTGCTCTTTTTGAAACGTGAGTCCTGTTTGGAGAGACAAGCTACGATCTATAAACGTGATCCGGCCACCAGTGTCTGAACGAAGTACATCAGCTACAGTAGTCAGGCAGTGCTGGCGCACCAGAGCTCGTGCGAAGGAACGTGACATTTCTCTTCCTTCCTCTCTTTTTACTGATTTCTATTCTTTCTCTCACTCACAGATACAAACTGATATTCCACATATCAACACATGTTTTTATATACACACAGACACACCAAATTCTCTACTTTCCTCCAAGTTTATTCATCTTCACCTTTGTCCGCCCAACTCACTCTACTCTCCATCAGTCACCGACCCCAGTAAATGTGTTTTGACCTACTTCATTCCATTATTTATTTTTTCCCCTCTTTCTGAAATTTAATTACTTCGTTATATATTTTGATACAGCTTTATACAAACAGACATAACTTACTATCCTCGAAAACTGCTATTAATAATAAAGTACTTCAACACGCTGCATAACACCACCTACACAAATTCGGCTAGAACGAGCTAGCAAGGAAGTCACGAAATAGCAAGCTAAATCTTCCTCATATGCTACTGTCTTCAGAGTAGTTAAATATAACCTCATGCTGAATATAACATACCAGGGGAAAAACAGAGGGGATGGCCACAGAATGTCACTCGAACGATAAATGCTCCATATAGTAAGCTGGGTATACGGTCCGCGTCGCGATGTTTAGCAGGCATACTAGTACCATAGGACTTCTCGACCAAAGTGGTCCCGGGGTTATACAGCAACAACAACATTAAAGCCAGAATGTTGGCATTTATTCTCTTGCTTTCTACTGCAACAATGTAGATCTAATAAGACACTCTCCTCCTCTTTCTTGCAAAGCAAATACAAACTCTCTCTCTCTACATATATATATATATATATATATATATAAGGCGCAGGA
>NC_068982.1:68098906-68131471 GCF_001194135.2 Octopus bimaculoides | reverse complement strand
ATATATATATATATATATATATATATCAAAATACGCAACAAGGATATCCAGAGGTAATGCAGTACGATCGTTTCATGCAACTCCATGTAATTGAACAATGCACTCATTGCATCAATTTAAAATGTAGAGCGATTATACTAATGTGTCCATCTGTTCTGCTTTAATTAAATTCTATGTCTGTGCAGTTGAAGATTGCTCTGTATTTTAAATTGATGTAATGATTGCACTGTTCAATTAAATGGAGTTGTATGAAAAGATCGTACTGCAATTACCTCTGGATATCCTTGTTGCTAATTTTGATTTTAATCACCTTAACTTTGAAATGGTATGGGTAATACAATACTAAATTCTGGTGCCTCAACTTAAGTACTATATTCATCTGAATCTATCTATCGATAGATAGATATGTGTATGTGTATATATATGTTTGTGTGTCTATTTGTCCCCCCACCATCGCTTGACAACCGATGTTGGTGGGTTTATGTCCCCGTCACTTAGCAGTTCGGCAAAAAGACACCGATAGAATAAGTACTAGGCTTACAAAGAATAAGTCCTGGGGTCAATTTATTCGACTAAAGGCATGGCCGCAGTCAAATTAATGAAACAAGTAAAAGAATATATATAGATATATATATTATAGTTGTTAGTGCATTAAAGTCTCTTTGCGTTGTATCCTGTCAACCTATATGCTAGGATCGAGAAGTGATTAACTTAAGTAATTAGGTATTTGCTGAAGGATTTCCCAAGCCTATGACTTTTTTGCGGGATTTCAAAGGACTGTTTTTTTTCTTCTTCCAGTTGCAAAAGGTGAGATCTGAACTGAAGAAGGCATTTCTTTGTACATACATATGTAAAGAAATTTGTGTATATAGTGGAATAGATGGCTTCTGCTAGAACAGGACAACATCTTATTGATCGCTTTCTTACTGAACTCTTTAAATGAAAAGCAAAACTTACAAGCTTTTTGAAATATCAAGATGTTAAATAAAGGCATTCAGTAATCCATAGCTTGAAGGTATTAAGCAATCCATAATTTATTCAAAAGAAAGAGGTAATTATCTTTTTCAAAAGGTTTACATCTCTACTTCGCCCTGGCTATATACTATACTGAGAGGTAAATCAATAGTAACTTGAGAATCCGAGAGATATGTTGCGTAATCATAGTCATGCTAAAATGAAACAATGCTAAGGCACACATTTTATGGAAGAGACGGATATCGTTCGTTAAATTGTCTCTAATGTATTAGAATACTGGTGACTTAGACTTATTTTATTGAGAACGGAAGGATGATATGAAAAATCAACTTCGACATAATTCTTATGCAGAATCTTGAAATGACAATAAGTTTACAGTCAGACACTGAACATTCTTCTTGTTCTAAATTGAGCATGTGAACTTAGTTTCAGTCTGTTGTACAAGAGACGAATTCAAATTGGTAACACTTGTTTTTATTACACGAAAAAGTTCTTGTCGCCTGTATGACCTATTTGCCTCTATTTCTCTGACGTAAAATACATAATGTTTTAATCAAATGTTATCAAGTCAATAATTTCCTTTTGACTTAGTCGCATATCTCGATTTGTCTAGTGTGCTTGACAAACGATTGTAAACTGGGAATAGAGGTGGGGGTAGGACATACTATAATAAACAAAAAAAAAAAGTTTACGGTAAATAGACATGTCCTTACAGCTTAGAATGATTAAAGTATTAAATGAGTACAAGTTTAATATATAATTGGATTAAATACAGAAAGACTTTATTTCATACTATTTTACTGGGTGTAGTTTTGTTTACTTCTTTATTTTATTTTTATGATCTTTGTATATTAACCCTTTTCAATAGCAACAAAAGCTCATTGATATGTGATGTTCTGTAATTCTTACAATAATTTCGAAATAACCAACGGGAAAAAGGAATCGACATTGCTAACGGTACTTTCATAAATCACACACAGTCATGAAAAAAGGGATGACGTGTTGGGCATGTGTATGCTTGCGCGAATGGAGAATATAAAGAACAGATGATGTATATAAAGAATGGCTTCTAATTTATGCACAAGGCCAGCAGTTTTGAGGTGGGGAGGTTAGTCGATACCATCGGCCCTAGTACTTGACTGGTACTTTTATATCAACCCCAAAAGGCAAAGTTGAACTCAATGGGGTTTGAACTCAGAACGCAAAGAGCCGGAAGAAATTTTGTCTTACGCTCTAACGGTTCTGCTAACTCATTTGACTTTTTTTTTTTACAGCATCAGTAATAATGCAAATAGATCCAAGTATCGCAGTAACAACTCCTCTTTCCAGGTAAAACAATCGTGATTAATTTCTTTTTTAAAGTAGACACAAGCCCTTTAGTTTTACAAAAGAGGGGGAACTAGACGCTCTGATGTTCATAACTTACATGTTAAAACGCATAAATTTTGAACAGAGCTTACAACCTACACTGTTGTACGTACCACAGAATTTATCTTAAAATAGCATCCAAGCGACATGCTCTAGTGTGGTCAAGAGATTACTGTCGGCTCACGTTGAAGAATATTGTCTACCATTTTCCCTTTATCGTTACATCCATTACCATTGAATCGGATGACAAGAAGATAAGTCTGATCGCTTGACTTCGTTTAATGGTGATATATGTACAATAACAGGTGAGAAGTCAGCTCATCTTCATTTTTGAGCATTTGTCATAGATGGTAATAAATTACAAATAGGTTAATTTTGCTAGCAATAGGGGAACATTTCTCCAGTAATTAATGTTGTCACTTCTAGAAGGGTTAAAAATGTCAACCTGGATTGAATAATGCCAAGACTGTAACGGTTAAAGTTCGCAGTTTCAGCCCTGAACCTAAAAGGTTTAAAACTAAACAGTAACTTTAAATAATGATTTGTAACATAGGCATAAGGTTTCAGATTTAAGATTAAATAATCTATTTAATTGACATGATTTATAACATATCTTACGAAAGTGGAAAGATGAAAAGCGAACTCGACCTTGGCGGCACTTTAACTCGGAATACAAAGGAGCCACAGCATAATACGGCAAACATCATTTTAAGTTTGTTACTTATGAAGTCAGTCGGATCAATCAATTGATTGATTGGTTCTTCATGAAAACCCATGCAATTGATAATTTTGCTCAGATAAGATAAATATTGATTGGAAATGAAGGAGAGACGACGAGAAATATTTGAATGACAATGAGAAAGAAAGCAAAAATAGACAAAGAGTGTACATATCGTATGAATTGCGATTTTGTAACTGTTATCTCTCTAAAAAGCGAATGTCACTTGTTGGTTCTGTTATGCAATACATACATCCACATATAATATACGTATGCGTATATTTGGTTGCACACATAAATAAAGCTTGTATTAAACGAATCTAATGATCAAATGAAACTGACAATTTTCGTTCCGGTATCGTATTTTAGAAGACAATACTTGAACGAAGATTGTTAAGTATTCACCCCTACAATCGTAATTATTAAAACACTATTCATACTCTCTCTCTCTCTCTCTCTTTCTCTCTCTCATACACATTATGAGATAGCTAAGAAACGAATGTTAGAAAGGCAAAGGAAAGAGACAGTGAAATAGTAAGATAGATATATTTATTGATAGATAATTCACCTTACAAACTAAACTTACATGCATAAATTGACTCCTTTTCTCTTTATTACCTAATTACTCTTCTACCAAAAGTTAAACTCCAAGATATTCAGTATCATTCCATTAGGCAGTTTCATACTCTTTCATAAACTTTTATGTTTGTATAATTTATTCCATGCTCAAGTAAATCCTGTCAATTTCGACGAACACTGCTAGTCATTAGATAATTACTATTACAGTTATAAAATAGTAATTTCTATCGATTACCCAAAGACAATCTCAATCAGACATATGCAACTCGGATATTTTTATTTCTGTCTGTCATGAGCTTCATGGCTCATAAAGCCGGAGCTTAACCCAGTTTGTATAGCTTGTAAATAACTGAATTCATGACAGACCTCCCTGGATGGGATGCTGGTCCGTCGCAAAGTTAACTTCTCATCTATTTACAGCTGAGTGGACTGGAGCAATGTGAAATGAAGAGTTTTTCTCAAGAACACAAACGCACCGCGCGGTCTAGGAACCGAAAGCACGATCAGAAATTATCTAGTGCACCAAAAATTCGTAATTTCTTCGGATGTGCATGTTTAAAGCCATGGGAAAAAAAAAAAAAAATTGAGGAGCGGGGCAGAAAATCCCTTCTTTACGTTTTTTTTTTTTGTAGTTTGTAGATTTTTTTCTATGTTTTTTTTTTGCAGACATTTGTTTTTAAATAGCTGGGATTATGATTCTTCAAAAATATAATAAGAAAAGTTAAAATTTAACTTCGCCTTTTTGTCTTTTGGTTTCTTCCTCATTCTCAGTAACTTTTTCGTCTTTGGCATTTTTCGAAATTTTTATCAGCTTTACATATCAGAAATTGACATGAAAAATAAAAGTAAGTTATGTAGCAGTGTTTCTTTTCAAAAATTTTAAATTACCATTTCTGGTATTTATTTTTAAAATTAAATTTAAAGAAAAAATTCCGAATAAAATAAAACGAAAAAGTTACGGGAAGGGGGGAAGAAGGGCATAACTGAAAAAAGAAATTAAAATTTTGAGTTTTTTCTTTGAATGGGAAGAAATCATGTCAGATGTTAGGCAATGAGCAGCGGTTAAATTTGGTTAATATCTCAAAAAGAATCAAAGGTCCTTTCCAACTCATAGGCTGGTTTCCAAGATTATGTGACGTATATATCCCCCTGCTGGATGGAATGCTGGTCCATCAGAGAATTACTTTTGCCAACTGAGTGGAGTGGAGCAACGTGAAATGATATGTTTTGATAAAGAACACAATGTATTGCCCAGTCCAGCAATTGAAACCACTATCTTATGATCATAAGTGCAACACTTCAATCAGTATGCCAGGCACCTCCATTCACACATATACACACACACCTTTAGATTCAAAATGATTTTTTGCTTTAGAATATTTCTCGAGTTATTAGTGTTCTTAATGTTATTCACATTGTTGCATTTTATAAATGATTTAAAAAAAATTAAATGACCTACCATGAATGATGCATTACCCATTAATTTTAAATCCTCTTCAGATTCGACACAAAACGGTTCCGTACACTTTGTAACAGTCAGCGAATACTGAGTGTCTGAGACAAAATTCAAATACTTTCAAAGCCAATTGTCTACTTTCAGAACAAGTATTGGAAGAAAGAATATTAAAAAAACGTAGAAAAATCCAGTAACAATAACCTGGTTTGGCTTTGTATAATGTTGATTGAAACAGTTAAGAATTTATGCTTTGTTCTTGTTAGTTTTCACATTCTTTTTTCTCAATTTACCTTGCTTACCCTCTTCCGTTTATACAACAGACACACACGTTATACAAGGAGCAATATCTTTAGACAATATAACCGGAGAAAGGTTTATACCGGTAATGCAGGTAAACAAAAGGTCATCCCCACATCTTTCTCTTCCCCCAACCATAAAATTTGTTGAGATTTTGGCAGGAGAACAAAAAGAACAGAGAAGAAAAAAAGAAAAAGAAAAGAAAAACAACGATGAAAAATAAGGAAGTGGGAGGGAACAGCAACTCGTAATTCAAAAGTATTGAGAAGACAAATAATTTATAATTCATTCATGAAAAAGATTTGAAAACAAAAGCAATAAAATTGGCCAGACACTTTGGTGACATTCATTTAGGAAGACATTGGCAAAGAGAATGACTTCACAGATTTGAAGCCACGCCTATTTGGTAGTGGATAATGCGTGGAACAAGGTCACGTGCAGTGATAGTTTTTATTTATTTATTTTAATAGTTTCTTAAGATTCAAACTAAAAACAATGGGTATACTTGTGCAATATAAGTATATACATACGAAACCAAAAGAAAAGCTGAAAAAATAAAATAAAATGCGACTTGATAATCAAGAAGTTTTTTTTTTTTAATATATATTTGCTGTTATTGCGTGAAATTCAGGACACTGATAAAACTACTTCCAAAATGAACAACAACAAATAAATAAATATAAAGAAAAGTGAACAAACACTTATAACTATGCTTTTTTTCCTTCTTTTTAATCGAGAACAATTATTATGCTTTAATGTGAAATAATAAAAATGAAAAAAAAATCTGTTTATAGATTGTAGATAAAGTGATATCTATACACACACATATTGCTTTGTGTGTATGTACGTATATATGTTTATATATATATATATGTGTGTGTGTCTTTGTGTTTGTTTGTCCTTCCACAGTATGGCAACTCATGTTGGTTTGTTTATGTCTTATCTTAGCAGCCCATGAAAAAGTAACTGATAAGCACCAGACTTAAAATAAATACAGGAGCTGATTTGTTTTGATAGTGTTCCAGTACGGCTGGATTCCAATGACTTTACACAGTCTACTGACTGTTTTAAGATGCACCCAGTATACTCTGCGAAGTGGTTGGCATCAGGAAGAGCATCCAGCTGTGGAAACAATTATAAAGCAGCTGAAGCATGAAATGGTCCCTTCACCTGTTGGATCCTGTCAAACTGTCCAACTCAAGCTTGTATGGAAGACAAACACACAGGTGTAGCTGTGTGGTAAGAAGTTTGCTTTCCAACTACACGTTTCTGGTTTCAGTCTCACTGCATGGCACCTTGGTCAAGTGTCTTCTACTAACCTCAAGCTGACCAAAGCCTTGTGAGTGGATTTGGTAGATAAGAAACTGAAAGGTCGTATATATATATATATATATATATATATATATATATATATATATATATATATATATATATACATATATATATATATATATACGCGAGTGTGTCTTTGTGTATGTGTTTTCCCCCACCACTGCTTGACAACCGGTGTTAGTGTGTTTATGTCCTTGTATGTCTGTATGTATATCATCATCATTTAATGTTTATTTTCTATACCAGCTTGGCTTGGACAGTTTGACAGGATCCAATGAACAGGGGGACTGCATTGAGTTCCATAGTCCATTTTTATGTGGTTTCCACAGTTGCATACCTTTCCAAATGTCAAGTTTACATGTGTGTGTATGTGTGTGTGTATGCCAGTTCATTGGTGACTAAAGTAGCATCTCCACTAGGCCAGCTTGGCAGGGACCCTTGTTAGCACCCAGGAGAAAACAAGACTGGTTTAAAGACTGGTGTATTCAGTATACATAAAATATACTTGAGATGGTGAACAAGCATACTGTAAGACCATTAATGGTGGTGTGGATTGGAGGAGTGTAGACTTGCACTTTTAAACTGTGGTTAAGGTAGTTTGTCTAAGAGAGGATCACTTCGAATAAAAATCCTGGTAGATCAAGGCAATGTAATTTTTGATCTGCAACCATTTGTAAAAATCAATACTTCTTAATGAAGATGGAAATCATAAGAGAATGTATGAGTTAAGATAGTGGAAATGTGTCAGAATTAAAAAAATAAAATATGATTAAAAAAAAAGAGGAAAAAAAATTGCTTCATTTAATGGACAGCTGACATGTCAAAATGAAGAATAATTTGCAAAAGAGATGAGTAAAAGAAAAATGTTATGCCAACTGAAGCATAATTGGAACAGGTGGAAAAGACAAGAGAATATTTGTGCACAAATGTACTTCATGGGGAGAGGAATTGAGTTAGTTTTATTTTCATTTATTAGCTGAAGCGTTGATTACTACAGAATGGCCCAAAACTTTTGTTTATGTTCTCCTGAGAATATTTACAACAGAGACATGCAACAGCCGAGGATACCTATTTGTTCAATATTGAAAAAGGCAAAGAATACAAATCTTCAGACAGAAATGAGTGCTTCTGTTGATCGGAAAAAAAAATGATGATAAAAAAATCTTGGTATTTTAAAGATATCAAAAGCTTGCTTATTCAGTTATTCTTTAATGTAACTGCATGGGTGATTACAGTAACTTTTTCAGCTTATTATTTCTCATTACTCAAGGAAATCATATCAACTGAGGATGTCAAATTTAAGCTAATTAATAATTATTATTTCTGCCACTTTATTATTATTATTATTATTATTATTATTATTATTATTAAAGATATCCCTAACAAGTAGAAATCATATAATTACTCTCTGGATCATATAATATTCTTCATTCTCTTCACCTATTGTACATTTTTCACCTATTGTATATTTTTCTCTCTACTCCTTTCTATCATCCCCAATCTCTCTCTCTCTCTCTCTCTCTCTCTTTCCTCCCCACTCTTTTGCAGTAGCTTCAGTGAAGATTCATTGAGTAAGGTATCAGTTATGTTTAATTAGACATGGCATTTATCACTCATTTCTCAAGGAAAGTGCATCAACCAAGATTTGAAGTTAATCAATAATTATTATTTCTACTATTTTTTATATTATTAAGTGTATCCATAATTGTGAGAAATTGTATATAGGTACTTTAATCACAGGTCCTCACTTACTCTATTACCCAGCATATTGTAGAACTGATAGAATGGGGGCAAGTAGACAAGTCTTGGTACTATGTACAAGACATAAGAGGGAAGAGAGCCTCAACTAAACTCCTCATAGACAAGAAATACAGACAAACTTCTTTTGGGTATGTAACAATGATAGAATTGGTGAAGTAGGCATACTGTTGGCAGAGAAACAGGCAGGTGAATTGAGTGAGTCTGAGTATATGAATAATGAATAATAGAGCTTAGATAAGTTAGTCATAAGCAATAAGAACTAAGGCCTTGTACTTAAAGTAGAAAAAATTTATAACTGGTCACTCTACATTTAAAAAATTTTCTGGAATAAAAAATAAAACCCTTCCTTGAAAAATACGTAAGTGTTGGCCACAAGAAGAGCATCCAGCCATGAGATTCTGCTTCAAATAACTTCTTGTCTAACCCATGCTGGCCTTGAAAAATGGACATTAATTATACTAATAAGGAAACTCTTCTGTATGTTTTGAGTTCTATTTCTCCTGTTTGCAGAAACAATCCTTTACACACACAGACACATACCTTTATAGATTTCAGAGATGTACTTGTTTGGCAAGTGATTTGATCTGATACCACATGTTGCAATTGAAACAATTATATCACAGAAAAGGATGAGTCATATTGGATATATACTACTTTGCATGATTTTAATGGTTAAAAGAACTTCCCATGATGTAATTGTTATATCTATATAGTTTAACAGGTAAACTGACACTTAGAGGTAAATATTAACTCACATGTGGGTTAATTGCTTACAATCTACAAATGGATTGCAACTATGTTCAGAAATCTGATTTAGTTAAAGTACTAGAATCATCATCATTATCTAACAACCATGTTCCATGTTGACAAGGGTTGGACAAGAAAACCTCTCAAACAGATGGAATTCCAGCATGATGAGATTTCAGGGTCACAATGTGTGTTTAAGGCATTGATGTTCACTGATTTCTGCAATTAACATTAGTTCATGCAGATAGCTGTGCTCTTCATCAACAGATGAGCCAAGTGATCTCCTGTCCATATTTTCTTTCTCACTCTAACATGTCCTTAGTATGAGACTGTCCTCAACAAACTAAATGGTAGAACCTACACTTCCTTAGCCAATATCAAGAGTTAGCTTCTTTTGTGGATACAAAGAAGTAAATATATATCCCATTTTTGTATAAGACTGTATTGCTGAATCTCCACAAACTAAATGGTGGAACCTAACCTTCATTAGCCAATATCAAGAGTTACTTGTTTCAGTGGATCCTGAGGTCTTAACTTAGACCACTTTAACTCTTTAGCATTTAAACTGGCTACATCAGGCTGCAATAGTCTATCTGTTTTATGTTCAAACCAGCCAGACCTGGCCTCACTCACCTACACTACATTAACATTCTAAAAATAAAGTCACATCATCAAAATCTCAAAGTTACAAGATAATGCATGATTAGTTCTAAATAAGTATTATATTTAGCAGAATAATGTGAATGCTAAAGGGTTCAAACAGGAAGTTTGTATCAAAGAACCTGAGGCAGCTTCATGTGGGCTGGTATCAAAAATGTAACATGGATAGAAATATATTCTATGCTTGGTTAGGAAATTAATCTACCACAATCTCAAGAGAAGCCTACAACTAATAAAAAAAAAACAAAAAAAAAAACTGTTTTATATTTTGACATCAACAAGCTAAATGCCAATGGATATTTGCTATTTGATCAGTGGTAAGATTTAAATGAAAGAGAGGGGAAATGAGTTTGTGTGACATTCATGGTTTTGATTAATTTGAACCAAAGTTGAGTAGCAATTTAGATCACGTTTATTGTATTGATATTTAGTTTCTTTGTTTATACAAATTATTAGACTGACAGGTAACCAATGCAACTGCTCACGTTGGCAAATAGCATATTTACAGGTGAGATGCAAAGCAAACATCTAAGTCACCTAACAATAAATACTGTTTCCTGCTTTGGCTATTTTTATTTTTTCTGTTTCCTTTATTTTATTTATTCTATTACAGTACTTGTATACTTAGGGTTAAATAAGACTCTCCTTATATTTCTACAAGAAATTTTATTTATCACAAAAAAAAAACAGAAAGAGAGAGAAAAACAAATAAGACAATAAGACATGCTGTTTCATCACAGGAAGTTGATTGTTCTCTTATGGAAATAGTTAAAGAGGATTAGTCAAAGTTTAAATTTGCTTAGAAATTCAATCGATTGTTGCAAATAAACTTGACTTGTTTGTACACTTGATATTTAGACCAATGACATACCCACTGGACAGAGGTGAACTTGTGTCACGTTTTTTTTTCTCACACGTGACACTTCCCCTTCCTTCTTTTCTTTTTTCAGAAACATTGAAAGAAAGAATTTATAATCAATATCATTTGGAACATTCAGAAAGTTCCAGAAACCATTTAATAAAGAAACTATGAAGAAAAAAAAATGCCCCAAAACATATGAGTCAAAATATGGTCTTATATCAATGTGTTTGTGAAAAATCAGCTGAAAGAAACATAATATGCAGTGGCAAATTGTGCTCATATTTATAATTAGTAACCAGTTTCTGTTGAATTTCATGTGTATTTATAAGATTGTCTACGTTGATCTATTTATATTCAAATACATAGTTTCCACGGCTTCGTTATTCCCGTCTTACTGTGTTCTATCTTACTATCTGACTCTAGTTAATTTGAGAGAAAGAAAAAAAAACAACAACAAAAACAATGCTATACAGAGCTTCATCATAAATGCATAGAAACCAGGAAGGAAATTATGTGCCACTCATAACAATACCAAAGACTATTTTCTTTCAGCTTATTCTACCAGTTTTCATCTTTCTCAAACAAGTTCAAACAACTACACACAAACTATTTCCATTTTTATTTTTATTACTTTTTGAATCTTCTATTTTCAAAATGTCAAATGTATCTGCTCCAAATACTCATCTATTTAATTCCCGTCAATGTCGTGTGTTTAATTATGTTATGTAAGCCATTGGCATCTCAACCACATAAATATACATATATACAGATGAGCTCACAAAAATAGTTCATCGTATTTGATACAGGTCAGTTGCTAATGTTATATGATGAAGGAGAAACCTTATGGCTAAATAGATGTGGCGTCAGCAAATGAAGTCTCTTAGTTTAATGAACTACCTGAGAAATCTATACAAGCCTCAAGAATTAAATATATATATCTACTTTCAATGTAAAATTTATTTCATGACAAGAATAAAACTGCTGAATATTCTATTTATGGGAGGCACAAAAGGGAAATTTTTCTGTTTTACTTCAAATTGCAAGATATTTGTTAAATGTCTGTGAAAAATAAAATACATATTTAGTTCATGTATCAAGTTTCTAAGACTATGCGACAAAAATTGTTTGCACATGAATGTACAAATAATATTTTACACATAGAATCAGGCATCTGTACTCTACTATAGTTGTTGCAATGTATTACTAGGACAGGCACTTTAACATTATTTGCTTGCCTTATGAAAAGTTTACCAGCAATTGGATAGCTGCCTACCCAAGGCGAGGAAATTTCATCTGTATTCCCAACTGTGTGTCACATATGAAATTAAAAGGTCACTTTAAAAGTCATTGATACATCTTTTAAAGAAATATACAGTTAGCTGAAATAGTGTAAACATCATAGTCAGTTTAGAATTAAAGTATTAAATGATTAAAAGCATAAGGAGGGAAGCAGATTAAAGACAATCTAATAATACAAACAATTTAGATGACTAAGAAGATGGGGTGGTAGTAAAATAATATAACAGGATGACAACCACATTGCAATACACGTAGCAAAGTTTGAATTACAATCTGTAACTGTCTAATCATTTCTAATAAAATAAATACATTATATACCACAGACTTATATGATAAAGTTGTAATGTAATGAATTTAAAAGTTGTTGCTTATTCATAATAAACATTGATGCCTTTAATGAAACCTGAAGTCTTCTTTCGAAAAGAGATGGAATAGACTAAATTAACATGATGTTAACAAAATTTATCTACCTTTGCTGCATTTGAAATCAAAACTATGTAGTACACACATAATCTCATTAGTCTTCAATATGCAGCACAACATTTCAAAGGTCAACATTATAAATTACAAAACTTCTTGTCAGCTGTCAGTCTGTTTGTGTGACACCCATTACCAATGCATTCATTTCCTGATCTATAGCTAAGTGTGTTAGGGCATATTGAATAATTTGCTTTAAGTGCTCATCAGCTATCTGATGATCTCTTTTTCTCAATGAGAAAATGGATTAAATCTATACTATACATGGCCAGCAACATTGAAGTCATTAATAATACGTACATAATTATAGTATTAATTAGAAGTAAAGTACAAAGCAAATAGCAAAGGATCCAATGTAATACCTGTACTGTGTTACAAACCCAAAATATGGTCCAGAGAACAGTATCTTATTTATGTGATCTCTAATATTTTACCAGAGATAGAAAAACCTTGTAGTGATTTATATAGTGTGTTCAAACATCTAACTCACATTCCTTATTCACTTTTCTGTTAAACGCTTATTATTGTGCTACTGTTGCTGTTGAATTATACAATAGACTAGTGCTTTCAGATTGTTTGTATATCTTAGTAGAACACTGCACTATTTCTTTAGGCAAAGCATTTAACTTTCCTTTCATAATCTTTGTCCACTTTTTCCATGCTTGTATGGGTGAAATGGAATTCATTGAGGCAGATTTTCAATGGTCAGATGCCCTTCTTGTCACCAACCCTCAACTGTTTCTGAGTAAAGTAATATTTTCCTATGGGCAGACTTCTTCATGGAAGATTGGAAATGATGGACGCCACTTGTATGATGATGATGCTCATTTAAAACTATCACACAATGTACAATCAAGGAGACACTCACACACACACAAACACATAACTTATATATGGCGAGCTTCTTACAGCTTTCCTCCATCAAATCCACTCACAAAGGCTATATTAGAAGATATTTGTCCAAGGTGCCATGCAGAGGGACTAAACTCAAAACAATGTCGTTGGGAAGCAACCTGTCTGCTTCATGCTTAGTAAATTACATTGTTGCTTGGTATATTTCATGTGAAAATTATCTCTGCATCATTTTTTACTTTAAGACATGAGCTATAAATGTGATAAGATATTGAGTTTTCCAAGAAAAAGAAAAACTATATATGGCTAAAGTTACACAGGTTGTTTATAGTTTTGAATGATTTATTGTAGTTTGTGTATTTCTTTACAGGCTCCACTTATGATCTTAAGTAGTGCAAATAAAGTTGATTGCAACTGAACCCTGGAAGTTAAAACTTCAGTTTTAAAAAACCATTGTCTGGTGTGAACACAGCAAAGAGGGGGAAAAAATTATAGTTAAAATGCACGACCTTTTCTTTTATTCCTTTTTAATGGGGTTTACTTTTAGAAAAAGAAAAAATGTTTATGTACGAGTAAACAATAGCAAGTATGCTATATTCTGCAATAATAGAACGTGTTGCAATTAGATAATATTAGTTTCAAATTTTGGCCCAAGGCTAGCAATTTCGGAGGAGGGGGTAAGTCTATTACGTCAACCCTATCATCAATTGAAACTTATTTTATCAAACCCGAAAGGGATGAAAGGCAAAGTCGACCACGGTGAAATGTGAACTCAGAACGTTAAGACATACGAAATGCTGCTAAGCATTTTGCCCGGCACGGTAGGTATTATATAATATTGATGAGCCAACCGTATCTCTCCAACCAATGTGTCAATTCACCTACCATCAACGCCCTGCGATCAGGCAGATATTTAGGTTCTGCTGTACGATACTAGCCAACTAACTGCATGTTGGCGCAAATCAGCAGTCAATTAAATCATCCAGTACTTGACTACTACAATATTTTATCGATCCAAGAAGAATTTGAACATAGATATGAACAAATACTACAAAAGATTTCTTTTCTGCTCCGACACTTCGATCAAGTCACAGTCTTCGTATTTAACATAACTTTCTTTTGAATACAATAACAAAACCGAACACATCCTGCATATTAAAAGTCAAATATAGGTTATATAGTCAATACAATTGAAGAATTCTATTTATATATCACGAGGCGGTATTTTTTTCTTCTGACAATTAAGTGTATGCTAAATTTAAATGTCTATTACAAAGACTGGTTTGGAAGTTGTTAAACACGTGAAAATAACTTTTTTGTGAAAGTGAACAGATAATTATCAAAACCAGCTATAGAAAAATGAAATATATAAATTCTGTATTTAAATAAATCACGCAAAACTTCTATTTATGTGAATATATTAACACTTATATAAAATTTAATATCATTATAAATGTATTAAAAAAAAAAACCTATTGAAAATGAAGTAACTATAAATAATTTTAGCATTTAATACATTATATTATACTGGGGCGTATTCAATAGGCTTAGAAGTAATGAAAGTCAAACTTGACCCTGCTAGCATACGAACTCACAACAGTAATCTATAAAAAAAGTTAAAAATAAGTAAAAAAAAAAACCCAGTATTGTATCTGTCATCTCTCAACTAAACTGACAGGGGGGTGGTGTTGTAAACTAAATGGATTTTTATAAATGTAAATATTCCATTGTATACAATTTAAAATCAGTTGAGATATTTTAAAAACTAAATTCAGGCAAAAGCTGTGTCTGAATATGGTTTATGACTAAAATTTCATTTTCTTTAATTAAAATTTTCAGCGCAAAGCAAAAATGATTTACAACCTTAATAACCAGCTGCATTGCATAATAAGCACTAAACGCGTGGGCGGTTGTACTGCGCACACGTGTAAGTGAAAGTGTGCGTTATTAAAAGGCACAAATGAACAAGAGAAGTCGATTAATCAAATTATTGGTCAAACATGAGAAAATAGCCAGTTATTATATCAGCAGTCGATGAATTTTTAGCAACAGTCGACAGAAATTCAGCGAAGTTAAAAAGAATTGTTGCCCTTTAGCTGTTAGCATGAGAAACCATGTGACCTACAATCAAGAACTACTTCAACACATTCTTTGTGTTCACGTGGCAGAAAACGTCACGTGTTCGACCGATATAAACAGTTTTTGTGCAACAGAGAGCAACAGAACGAACTTCTAAACCAACGTTCAGTAAGCGCAAATCCTGATTTTCATCGTACAAAGAATAATAGAAACGAAAGCATAGCCTACTTTTGTTGTTTTTTGTATTTAAGCGATTTTAACGCATAATGAGGGCGTAGGTCTTTTTAGTTTGTCAACGTAACTGAATTTTTCTCCCCCCCACCACCAATTGACATTGTCAAAATTAGACTTACTGCTGCTACTATTTAACTTTACAAATATGTTTTTATACGATATATCTCATTTAGTTTAAATCTAAATAGTTTGCACAAGCATTAAACGAGATACAGAAAGTGTTATATGCAAAGAATTTTTTAAATCCCATTAACAGATGTTTTGATATAAGTTGAAATAACTGCCTTAGTGTATCGCATCCATTAATATAACAGAATATTCGAGAAAGTATTTTGCAACTATTTTTGTCATTTATATTTATGACTCTGTTCTCATCTTTTATTTTAAACTGGCAATAATAGAAATGAGCAAAAAGGACATATACATTCCCTAATTGTACACTTATAGCAGGGTATTAATGGAGCGCAAAGTACGTCCTTATAGTAAGTTTCGGAACAGCCAAAACACCCTTTAATTCCCGATATTAAACTAAAATTAGTGTAACTGAGCATGCCCAAATAATTAAAAAATGAGATTTTCTCAACGAAATTTACGGCAAAGAGCCTATGAAATATTTCTTTTATATAATATCCTTCATTCCTTGTGCACTGACATATGCAGAACTTCCCTCTTTTTATATTAATAAATAAATTATTAATTTCAAAAGAAATACGCTAGATTTATTTCGCGAGGGCCTTGCAGTTGCCTCACTTTAAAACTTCAGTTTGCATGTTCGTATATAAAACAACTTGTTGCAGGAGTAAACTCCTTGCAGAGTTAATCCAGTTGCATACGAGAGTAAATAAATGAATAAAATTTAACCATAACTTCCCTCATTTCATCCCTCTGAAAGTCGAGGTTTTCTTTGGCCACCTAATAAACATTCTCGAAGTATTGGTGGTAGAACAATCACCTCCCGTACTTTTGTTGAGAATTAAAAATACTGCACCCTTGAGAATAAAATAGTAAATGAAATAACACTGACAAAAAAAACTAAACGATTATAAGAAATTCCTAGTAACAACTTATGTTGAATTAAATATTTTTATTAACATCATTTGTATTATGATAAATTTTATAACTGTAAGAGTTGGAAAGTTCTGTAGCGAGACATGTACACAAAAACTATATAGATTTAAATACAAATATTTTTCAACTATGATAAAAGACAAAATTTTGTTCAATATAATATTTTTGATAGAAATTTTGATGAATTATGAATTTATACAGTTTAATGTTTATTAAAGTCGATTAATAATTATTTCGATTTAAAGTCTTAATTTTTTTTTCGATAAAAACGAACTCTTAATAATAATATAATAATCGTAGTAGTAAAATACAGATGAACAATAAAAATAAAATGCCCTCTCGATTCAACAGATTTTAACAATTCTTCGATCTTGTACATAATATTGTATATTTTCAAATGGAAATCAATATCCTCAATAACATTTGTTCGTTTCAATTTACCCTACCCATTTTCTAACACTAATTGACGTTATAATCTTGTGAAAGAAATCGGTATTGTTAATAAAGAAATGACATTTAAATTAAAAAATGATTTCAGATCGTTAATATAGCTATAGAGCAATATAGCATCAAACCATGAAATCTTTTTTCTTTCTCTCAGATAAATACGGGATTGAACATTCAGACAAAAGCAAAAGTATGCAGAGTAACAGCTACATGAGCTTTGTTTTGAAAATATAATAGATTAGCAAATTTGGAAATAATTTTATACAGGATAAGGAGATAGAAGACAAAAAGAAATCGATTGGCAATAGTTAGATAAAGTGAAAAGGGTAAAGCACACTCTCGGTGCTCATGACATATTCGGTGGTGTTGTAGAGGATGTTGTCAGAGTTGTGTGTGTGTGTGCACGAAGTTGGTAGCCCAAAATAGCAGTAAACAAAAGCAAGGGAGATCACTGTCAGGGGCGTCACGTGTTGGTGAACGTGAGAAATTTTAGCCTTGACATTGAAGATAATATACACTGAAATACATAATGTGAGGTCCTACTCAACTAAATTGATTTCTGCTGTGTCCGTCAGCAGACGCTTTCGGTTACTGTTGTTGCTGCTGCAATCGCCATTGTAGACTTTTAGTTTTTGATTCAATTATACAATTAATTACGAGGGATGTGACCGACTATTTTTATTCTACTGATTCTCTTGTAACTAACTGGTCTCAAATATGATGCCAGACGAGAGACACTTCATTCATAGTTTACTTACCGAAATAGTAGTGATAATACATTCTTCTCAAAATGTATATTGTGTGTAGCAGTGCACTATAAGCACAAAGAAATATGTATATCTTTAAATCACTGGGGATATACATACATACATACATACATACATATATATATATATATGTATATATATATATATATATATATATGTGTGTGTTTGTGTGCGCGTGTGTCGTAACTTAACGATGAGATAAATAAAAACCAGACTTATATTAAATAGTAGGGCTAACCGTAACCTACAGTCTAAAGCGATTAAAAGTGTGTCTGTGTAATATAAAATCTCTCTCTCTCTCTCTCTCACACACAAACATATTTAGGCGCAAGACCAGCGAATTTGAGGGAGGGATTAGTCGTTAACTCTGTATTTGACCGTACTTTATTGTATCTTTCTTGAGAGCATGACAAAAAAAAAACAACAAAAAACAAAAACAAAAAAGTTGACTTCGGTGGGACTTGTGTACTCAAAACGCAAAGCACCGGAAGAAATACTGTAAAGTATTTTCTCTGTCGCTCTAATGATTCTGCCTTGTATATATTTGGTTTTAGAAATGAGTGAAAGGGAAAGCTGTATGTATGATCATCATCATCATCATTGTCGTTTAACGTCCTACTTCCATGGGTTGGATGGTTTGACAGAAGCCTGCACCGTACTTCTGTGTCTGTTTTGGCACGGTTTTTACGGCTGGATGCCATTCCTAACACCAACCACACCGCAGAGTGGACCGAGTGTTTTTTACGTGGCACTAGCTCAGGCGAGGTCATTTTGGCATGGTTTTTACAGTTGGATGTCCTCCCAAATACCAACCACTTTACAATGTAGACTGGATGCTTTTTAAGTGGGACCAGCACTGGCAGGGCCACCAAGTAACTTTGCAAGACAAGGAATGTTTGAGAGGGGAGGAGGTATTGGAGGAGTTGATCTTGAGCCAGATGATGAACAGTTAGAGTGTGACAAAGAGACAGAAACTGGTGTCCAGGACAATTTGTTGACGAGCAAATAACAAACATCATCTGTATTTTTTTCATGAGACGTGCAGAATGTAAATACACTCTGATTACTAAATTCACCCACAAGGGTAATGGTTGGCCTGGAGTTAGAGTAGAAGACACTTATTGAAAATAGTGCTCAGTGGGACAGAACTTGAAACTTTAGTTCCAAAGTGAACTTCCTAATCACACATTCTTATCTGTATCTTATATACAAACACTGAGGTATAGATACAATCAAGATGTATACATATACATCATGATAAATAACCTGACATTTGCCTTCAAGCGTACTGGAGCTATATAGATAGAATGGGGCATGCCAACGCTAAGCTGAAACAGCTGTAAGATTTTGTCCCTTCTCCGATTGCTAGATGTCCTTTAAATTTGTAATCTTGATAAGAAATAGTATGTCATAAGTGTCTGTATATTGTCTTTATTGTCGTTTTGGTTATAAAATAAACAGATTAATTAACAGAGTACAGTGTCTGCAAGTTGATGAGTACCTCATATTCCCCTCCATTTTCATATTGCTATATATATTTATATATATATATATCTTTACATGCAGGCACATATCATGTACATGTATATATAAAAACTTACATACTCATTCATTTTGTATGTTTGTATGCACATTTACATGCAAACACATACACAGACACGCATAGATATATATGCGAATATGTTAGTGTATATAAAAGCATAGATGTTATGTCAAACTGTACACAGATATGTGTCCATAAAGAAACATGTAGAAGTACACATTAAAAAAATGCATAAAAATCTTATCTATTCAAGGTGGCTGCATGGCTGCAGTCTAATGATTGAAACAAGTAAAAAAATATAAGAATATACATGATAAAAAATATAAAATACTCATAAAACGTGCCTATAGAAACATTGCAGTGGAGAGAGTAACAAGATTGTGAAAGTGGTGTTAAGGAGACTTGTTAGCAGATGCTGGGGTGGGTCAGAGAAGAAAAGATGGAGAACTACGAGACAACAAAACATGTAAAGTACACAAGTGTGTAGGGGGGTTAACTTTACACAAATGACTGTTTAATAATAGAAATGTATGTATAAAGCACACATGTAGCTGCTCAGTAACAACACATGCATATGCAGAACACTTACTTTCAAATTTATATGCAAATTGTCAAACATATATACATGAATATACACCTACAAGCACAAGCATATCCCCATATTTGTGTACAAAATTTTAGTAATATGTTATATACATAGGCCTATTTATATGTATTTAGATAACATTCTTCCATGTGTCATATTATGAGTGCAGGTTCTATTTTTCCATGTTATCATTTAGGTTTTAGAGGTGGGTAGGGGAGTCTAAAGTCCATTCATTTTTAATAGTACAATCTAGTGATTAATGGCATAAAAATGTATACATGCATACACACACATACATTCATATATACATATAGGTAAACAAATAATTTTGATGCTGGGTGTCAATCAACTGAATTACCTGCTCATTGAATTGGTATCTAAGTGGTTGAATATTCCACAGATACATGCATCTTAATATAATCCTCAAGTAGAAGCAGTAGGGCAGTGTGTGATGAGACTGGACCTTTGAATTCATGAGTACAATCCATCTGATGGACATCTGTACATTCTTTTTGATTTCACTCAGAAGAGATGGGTTAACCAAAGCTATACTAAAAGCAACTACCTAAGATGCCATGTAGTGGATCAGACCCATATCAGACTGATAATTGGAAAACAGATTTCTTAACCACTCAGCCTCACACGTACACACATTCTGCAACTGCATATACATCCCAGCATATTAGAAGTTATGTTGGTACACATGTGCATATGGATACATATTCTGATTTTACCCTTTAGTATGGTGCAGAAGCACCATATATGTTTCACTTGATGTTAATCTTCAGTATATATTTCAGGTTAATGAAGTAGAAGTAGGTGGTAGTGTGTGTGTGTGTGTAAGTTCATGTAGATTTTGTAGTCCAGTACACTTGTACTAAATGCAGTTATGTACTTAACTGAATTTAGCAAAGATGTAAATGTGAATAACGGTGAGTGGTGGCTAAGTGAGAGAGCTGCATGCTGAAGTGCTCAGTGTATGAAGTGAGATTCCACAATCCAAGTGAAGCTTGCTTGTAAAGAGTACAAATGTGCAACCATTGTAATAATGAGATGAAAATGAATACAGAAAAACTGTTGGTGACAATGAAACTGAGCAAATTTTGAGAATGTATGTAAAAAGCTATATGCAAGTAATTTAGTATGATTGAACAATTTCTAGAAAATTCTGCATAGTATATAGAAATTCTTAGCTCTTTCTTTATAATTTTTAAGCTTGAATAATTTCTCTTATCTCAGCTGATAAAATAAATATCCATCATGTATATGTGAGACTATATATTATATATATATATCCATCCAACCCATGTGAGAATGAAAAGCAGATGTTAAACGATGATTTTATATATATATATATATATATATATATATATATATATATATGTAGTTATGTCATAAGTGTGTTTATATAACTATTATATAACTGTACTATTTGTGAAAATTGATATATATTTTTAAATAATATAATTCTCAGTCAAATGTAGTATTCTCTGATAGGAATTGCACTTTTTTAGGCACACATGCACGTGATTTGCTATCACTTTTAAATTATAAATAATTATGTCGTTAGACATTGATTTTATTTCATTACAATATTCATGGCTGATAAAATGTAGAGGTGGGGAAGTAGCTGATATTGTAAACTGTTACATTTAAATTGACTGATAAGCTTAAAAAAATTGTTGGAAAACATTACTGATAAACATGTATACTAAACATCTAAAGTTTTTTCACATTTAACCCTTATAACATTTAATAGCTGTTAATTTGTCAATTTTTTGGCAATCCTTGGGCTTAAATGAACTTGATGTCATTGAGAATCTTTCTTTGGCTCACTGAATAACAAATTAGGATGTAAATTTAAGGTTTAAAATATTCCATTAACTGAAGAATGCTGAACACAGATAACTAAGCTCTAAATTGACATGATTATTGTTTGTTTAGAAAGCAACTAATTATGGCGGCTGTATCATGCAGAAGAGATACATAGGCAGTAAATATATAATTTGTCAGCAACACCAGTTTTAAGAAACTGGATATCAAAGGATTGTCAGTTATACTGCAGCTGGTTCAATGCCTTGTTGTTGTGAGTTCAAATCCTGCAAGCTCTGACTTCATCTTTCTGTCTCCTGATTCAATGAACTATATTGATTCTCTATTAAAATGAGCATGATGCTTAATTTAAAAAAAAAAAAGCTTCCTTCCCAAACATGTGGTCTTGAGTTCAGTCCCACTATGTAGCACCATGGGCAGGTGTATACTATTGTATCTCTGGGCTGACCAAGACTTTGTGAGTGGATTCGGTATAGAGAACAATCCATGCCAGCATGGAAAATGAACATTAAATGATGATGTTGAACCTGAAAATAGCTTGTTGTATATCTATCTATTTGTCTGTCTGTATGTATGTTGTGTTTGTCTCATCACTGCACGACAACCAGTATTGGTTTGTTTACATCCCTGTATTCTAGTGGTTCAGCAAACAAAATTGAAGAATAAGTACCAATCTTAAAAATAAGTACTCTGATTGATTTGACTAAATCTTTCAAGGCAGTGCCCCAGCATGGCCATGGAACAATGACTGAAACAATCAAAATCTTTCCCACATCTGTATGAATTGCTATTTGTACTGTTTTTCTGGTGGAATTTAAAAAAACAAATTTTTATATAGGATGAAGGGAGTTGAATGGCATAAATGGTGGTGTATTAGATTAAATGTTTTCAGTATTTAGTCTAGTCCTTCTATGCTCTGAATTTAAAATTCCATCCGAATCAACTTTTGCATTTTGTTTCCTGAGGTTGATGCAGTAAATGCTAGTCATGTAATGGAGGGAATTCAAACAACTACGACTCCTCTCCCTTTACAAATTTGTGACCTTGTACTTGCGTGGGAAATTTTTTTTTTTTTTTTAAATGTAGGATAAAAAGCTATAGTAGTAGAAAAGATTAAGTTTTATTCGGCTTACTATGCATAATTTTGTAGAGGGAATATAGTCAGTGAATTTAATCCTGTATATTACAACTTTTTTCACTGACATCTCCCCCTCTAGAGGTATGAAACCCAAAGTTAATTATAAGTAGATTTAAACTCGGAATTGATGTAGCTAGTCTGCAATGCGATTAGCCATCTCTTTACAGCCAGTAAAGAATGTCGCAGAAGCTAAATTCAGTATTGATGGACTTTGACATTGAATCTCTATCTGTCTGAATCAATGATCAGAGCATATAGTACTATGTCCTGGCAGAAAGACATAAATCTCAATTATAACAAGATACATTTGGGAATTAGTTTATTGCTGTAATCAGTGGAAACACTATGATTAATGAGTGTTTTGTGAAATGCAAATCCTCTGAAAATAACATAGCATACTTTCCAGTGGGAAAGATGGCTGTCTGCCACTTTGTAACTTCAAAACTGGGTGAGAACATGTACATCACACCATAATACCAGTAGCAAATGGTGATTGATGAATGAAAATGGAAAAGACATTATGTAATAAAATAATACTAATGACAACAAATTGTTTCACAACACAAATTAGCTGTTGTATTCTAAATATAAATTTTTCATTCAATATCAAATATCTGAATTTAGGTCAGTTGATATTGATTTACCAGTAAACTTCTGCTATATTAAAAAGAAAAAAAAAAAAAACAGTTCAGAAAGTCAGGCATTACATTTTAGATTAGGTAGTTTTATCTGATATTTTCTTGTTACAGTGTAAATAGGAATGACTAAAAGGGGATATATATATATATAATAGGATGGAGTATGTGGGCTGGTACGGTGTCTTTAGAATGATGCATTAATATTGGTACATGAGGCACTAAGTTTTCTAAGAAACCATCTGGCAATGACAAGGAAAGAAAGGACAGGAGTTGATTATACTGTACAAAAGCTATATTGATAGTCATTGAAGAAGAGAATGAGAAAGAGAGAAAAATCAATGTTGCTAATGTAGAAATTATTATTTCTATTAGTTTGGAGATGATCAAGGTGAATATACACTTGAAATAATAATTGGTTTTCCTTGGCCTCAATACTTTTGTTTTATTTTTGTACATGTGAGCTTCAAAGCTAACATGTATGTTCATTGTTCATTTTCATCACATCAGCTTCAATGTTCTGTACTAATATTTCAGATAATTTTAAGATTTTAATTCAAAGTTAACATTTACAAGTTGTTGCAAGTATTTTGAACAAGCAAATAATTTAGAAATGAGGGGGGGGGAGATCTGTAACACTTGCATTTAACTAGGTTTAAGCTTTTTTTTATAATGCCAAAGAATGTTTATTCTGAGCTTATCTTTCTACACTGCTTGTTCTTAAACAAAAAATCCTTTTTAATAATTTGCTATTGAATCTTGCAAATGAAATATTTCTGAGAAAGACTATTCTTTAATCTTTTCTTGTTCCAGTCATTCAATTGTGGCCATGCTAAGGCACTGCCTGAAGGGTTTAGCTGAATACTCGACCCCAGCATTTATTTTTTTTTTAACACCACTTATTTTATTGGTTGTCAAACTGCTAAGTTATTTAACATAAAGAAGCCAACATTGGTTGTCAAGCAGTAGTTGGGGACAAATATGAAGATGTGTGCGCACACACACACGACCAATTTCCACTGTGTTTGTCAACCAAATTTACTTACAAGGCCCCAGGCTATGGTAGAAGATGTTTGCTGAAGGTGGCACATAATGGGACTAAACCCAAAACTACATGTTTGCCAAGCAAGCAGGAAAATATTTGATGGGACTGGTATTTAAGAATACTTTTATTTCCAATGATACATATTGTTAAATATTTGGAATATGGATTCTGGAATTCAAGCCCTTCAAATCTTTTCCATTTTGAAACAGATAAGTAGAAATAAATGAAATAAAAGAACTAATAGTTCTTTCCTTCAGCTTTATGCTTTTGCCGGTGACTGTTAAAAATACTGCTAAATATCTAAGTTGTTATTTATAATGCTACTATGAATGAAAGTTTTCTGAATAATTTCCAGCAGTTCTAGTTTCAACTAACTGCACAGTAAGAAGGTTCATTGCGTAAGGTGTCTAATTGTAAACAGTATTATTTTCAGTTGAAATTCTTGTGCCAGTCACATAGAAAATAAATAGCAATGTTTATTTGTGGTGTGATGAGTAGAAATTTGGTTAGCCTACTCAACAGGTAAGACTTCTCAGCTTTCAATACATCTGATGCCAAGTTAAGGATACAAATCACTATAATTATTCCTTGCAATTCCTGGAGCTATCAGAGCAGAACAGATTGTAGATTGTTGACTGTGAGTTCTAAAAATATCACATAAACTTGATAATGATACTGTGCTGTTGCTCACTAATATAAATAAGTTCTGTATGTTGCTTTAGAAACGTCAGCTGAGGAACATCAAAACATAGCATCTATCTTTCAGAATTTCCACAGTATTCTCAATATTATTATGTAAAGAATTTTGTGTGAAGGACATCAGTAAAGTGGAAAATTTTAGTTGTACAAATTCTTTATAAAAACAAGAAGAGTTTTCTACTTCAAGCAACTTATGGTTTATGGTTCTTAATAGTGGGCTTTTAATTCTAATCTTTAAATGTGTGAATTGGATAATATTTATTTTGTCCTAGAACCTGCTCAAATATTCAAATCTGAATGTCTATACTTGATTTTTGGCTTTTTTCCATTATAAACTAACAGTTTGTGGCTTTTGGTTAAATATTAGTTAATTTCATCTAAATAATTCTTCTTAATCATAGTTTCTGCATTTCTTCAGGTTGGTAAATAGATGACAAACAAATTTTAGATAAATGATATAAATTAGTTATCTATCAGGAATAAGGGATAACTGTGTAGGTTATGTAGCATGGTTTTTACACAAAGGTTAATTGAAATAGATGAAAACTGAATTCATGATTTTGTAAATCTCTAAGGTGCTTTTTGAGCTCTATTTTGAGAATAATTCTAATTTCTGTAAAGTATTTTGGCAGTTTGTTTCATTCTTTCTTTTTTTCTTTGAGGTTGATATAATCAATTTGCCCCCTCTCAAAACTGCTAAGCCTTGTACCGTTGTTATTTTGTTCATCAGCCTTAAGAAAGTTTGTTTATTTGCACAGATCACCATTTTTAGTCCTAATTGTTAGTTTTATATTTTACATTTATTAGATAGACTAGGGTATGATAATGTTATCTATTTCTTCTCTTGGTATATTTTGCTTTGGATGTTTTTTTAATATTTTTTCTATCTAAACTTATTCCAGGGAACCATTTGGTAGTAGTCGTTGAAGGCAGTGTTTTCATATCCATGAAATTTCAATCTCAAATTTGCCTTTAATATTCCAATAGTTTCTTCCAGTATAAAGTTGAACAAGATTTTCTGGTTAGACAAAAACAGAAATCCTGTTTTTTTGGTTAGTCTGAAGAAGTGAAATCGGGATCCAACGTTTCTAGAAGTTGTAAAGAAATACAAGCAGGGAAGGATGTAACAATTTAAAATGCATTTGGGGCTAGAAAAGCCATTTTTCTTTTAACACACACACTACTATGCAACCAATTTTAAGTTTTCGCTATTTTTTTCACCTGAAACTAATATGGATGATATTTAACGTTTCAACTTTCACAATCAGCTATCTGAAGCACTTTAAGAACTTCTAAAAATGTATGGAAAGAAAATCTTGAGAAATCAAGATTATTAATGGAAATATATAAATACCATGACAAGAATAGAATGACATAAATTTGCTATGTACAAACATAGGTACAGAAAATATGTGTATGTCATTGAAAATAAATGAAAAGATTTGGCTTTACATGTTATTGTCACCAAGTGATAAGAAAGAGGTCGTCTCCTGTTGGCTTTTCAGAATAAGAAAAGTCAAACTTATCAAAAGTATTTAATGTAAATATTCACTTTATGAATATATATATATATATATATATATATATAGAAAGAGGTTAGGTAGAACAAAAAAAAAAAGAAATAGAATTCAATACATGAGTATAAATGGTTTTTATTATTTCTAATTGGCAGAAAACTACAAAAGTCATTCTAGGGCCAAGAGTTTCATGCAGGGTATGATAAGAACCTTGCACAAAACTCTTGGTATTTGAGTCACTTTTGTATCTTTCTGTGTTTGTGTGTTATATTAAGGAATTAGTAAATTTTCTCAAATACTTAAATTTAAAATGTCAGCATTCTGTGTATTTGTCTGTCCCTTATACAAATTACTAATGTGAAATATGTTTGATGATGATGAATGAAATCTTGTATTCCACTGGCAAATGGGTGCATTGCACTTTGGTTTCTTTAACCATATTCCTGTCCAAAGATGCACATACTGAGACAGATGATCAAGAAGCAAAAATATATATACATGGTTATATATATATATATATACATTCATATAGATGACTATGAATTTTAATTTATATTTCAAGTTAAGATTCTTAATTTATTGAAATTATCTTCCTATTTCTTTGAGTCTCTAATAATTTCATCAACTAAAGGGAAAACTTCAGTGCCTTGAAAATATTTTGCATTGGGAAGGACAACCAGCTTTAGAAACCATGCCAAAACATTGGAGTTGAACACAACCCTGCAACTTGCTGGATCCTGTCAAACTGTCCAATCCATGCTAGCACGGAAAACAAACATTAAATGACGATGATGATATCATTCTGTACATCACCATCCATCTAAAATTGTCTAAGTTCTTGCTACGTTCACTTCAACTTCACTCCTTTAGATCACTTCACTCTTTTGTAATTATGCAAATTATACCGGCTAAAATTAGTTGTGACCCTTTAAGAAATCATGTAAATCAGTGTTAACTGAGTAAAACAGGCCTGAGAATACTATGCTTCATTGAAGAGGTCCAATAGTACCAAGATACATCCACAGCTGTAATGAGATGTCATTTCAATATTGCTACACAATCAGATGGTTTTGGGTTCAGTCCATATATACATGCATGCATGTGCACAAATTTTTCTTAATCTGCTAGCAAAAATGAAATTTCCCTACCATCCCCACCCAGCATGGAAATTCTATTTTCTTTGACATTCTTAATTTCTTGAATCTATCTTCCCTGTTCTTTGAGAGTTACCAGCAATTACTTTGTTTGTTAGGTTTGTGTTTGCTTTCTCTCACTAAAAGGTAAATATGAATTCACTTAGAATCTTTCACAAATGTCATTGCATACACACCTAACTTGATGAACATTGATTTAGTTATTAGGAATTTATAAATTAAATTATTGATACATAAGTAGAGATTTATTAAATAAACTCTTTTACTCTTTTTTCAGTCATTGGACTGTGGCTATACTGGGGCACCGTCTTGAAGAGTTTAGTTGATCAAATGGACTCCAATACTGATTTTTAAAATGGTACTTATTTGATCTCTTTCTCTTTAGCTGCACCGCATGGTTATGGGGATGTAAACAAACCAACATTGTCAAGTGGTTGGGATATGGGAGACAAACAGAAAAGACACTTACACACACACACTCTCACATAAGTGTGTGTTTGTGTACGTATATATATATATATATATATATATATATATATATATATATATATATATATATATATATATATATGTAGGCGTAGGAGTGGCTGTTTACGAACCACATGGTTCTGGGTTCATTCCAACTGCGTGGCACTTAAGTGTCTTCTACTATAGCCCTGGGCCGACCAAAGCCTTGTGAGTGGATTTAGTAGACGGAAACTGAAAGAAACCCGTCTTATATATGAATATATATGTATGTTTGTGTTTCTGTATTTGTCCCCCCCAACATTGCTTGACAACCGATGGTGGTGTGCTTACGTCCCCGTAACTTAGCAGTTCGGCAAAAAAGGACCGATAGAATAAGTACTAGGCTTACAAAGAATAAGTCCTGGGAACGATTTGCTCGACTACAAGGCGGTGCTCCAGCATGGCCACAGTCAAAATAACTGAAACGAGTAAAGAGTAATATATATATATATACACACACAAGTTTTCACACAATTTCCGTGTACCAAATTCACTCACAAAACATTGGTTTGCGAGTTATAAAAGTAACTCAAGGGCCGAGAGCTTCGTACATTATAAGTTTCATAGACAAAACGCTCGCCCTCTGAGTCACTTTCATAACTTTCTGCTAATTAAAAATAAAAATATGCATGTGTATGTGACAATCCAAAAGAAGGAAAAAAATTACTCTCAACAGCTCCCGATTCGAATAATGTAAGTTACCTCCCTTGATAAGTGGTTGGTGAAAACGTCCGCCAACGTAATACATTATTATATAATAACATGCCGTTGCATTTGTTGCAGTCATTTGACTGCGGCCATGCTGGAGCACCGCCTTTTGTCGAACTAATCGACCCCAGGATTTATTCTTTGTAAGCCTAGTACTTATCCTAACGGTGTCTTTTTGGCGCACCGCTAAGTTACGGGAACGTAAACACAACATCGCTTGTCAAGCGATGGTGGGGGGACAAGTACATACAAATCCATCCATCCATATATATATATATATATATATATATATATATATAGTTAAAAAAACACAAAAAACAATAACAAAAAAACAACAAAGTGAGGACGTGATACGGATAGTGTTATTGGACGCTCGGGAAAGGATATATATATATACACGACAGGCTTCTTTCAGTTTCCGTCTACCAAATCCACTCACAAGGCTTTGGTCAATCCGAGGCTATAGAAGACACTTGTCCAAGGTGCCACACAGTGGAACTGAATCCAGAACCATATGATTGGGAAGCAAGCTTCATACCACACAACCACTCCTGCATGTTTTATTATTTTACTTTCACTTAAAAAAAAAATAATACAAGCTTAAAAATGTCATTCATAGTTTAGATTATACGCAGTGGCTAATAAGAATACTGCGGTATACTGAGTTCATTAGTCGACTATTTCCCTAATACCTAGAGGTATTTCTGCTTAATTATGAACCACCTTTTAATTATTTTTCCCCTATTACGGTGGGACTTCGAAAATTCTGAATTATTAATTATTACTATAAAACTGTAGATATGACATATTTATATCTTTTGGAGAGAAAAAGTCAGTTCTGTAGGATAGCGATTACATTGAACGAATTAAGCCAATATATCACTAATATTTCTTTTCTATCTTAGTAACGTTTAGGTACGAAATATGAGCTATGTTGATCTAACATTTTAACAAATATCATTATCACTAACATGAAAATGTGCTGATACTTATTTTAATCACATTGTAGCTGTGACGTGCGCCCACACACATCTCACCTAGTTATTCTGTACCCCAATTTAGGAGTGTTAAAAATACTATGGCCAGTTTTTGGCGATAATCCAGCATAATAATCACAACTACAATTCCAAAGCAGCTAAAATAGTAGTAGTAGTAGTAGTAGTAGTAGTAGTAGCAGTAACAACAACAACAATCCGCAAAATGACAATTACACATACGCATATACATTCCAAGTAGTGCAGATTTAAACCACTGCTGCTGCACCCAAACAATATCAAACTATGTGAAACCTATAAACAAGAAAAACTGTGGTGGTAGTGGTTGTGTATGATGATATTAAGAGGAGAAGTGTGAGTAGAAATACAAAGTGGAGTATGATAATATTAAGAGAAAGTGCGAGTAGGTGTTTTAGAGTAGAGTTAGCAAATGTTCACATGCCAACTAAATGATTAATGTATTTATTTATTTAGTATTTTTAGAAAGCGGTTACAAAACGGTGAGTGCCGTCGTGGCTTGATTGAAACTATCTCGATTCACTAATATCTTTGAAGAATGCATATATGTTAAAACATCCGTTTCAGTTCCATAAAACGTTTTTCTTTCGTCTAGGAAAAAAAAAAAAACCGCTAGTCATATTTGGAAAGTGTCTAAGTAACAAAGGCAGAATCACGGTAAACTGTGATGTAGGTATGTTGGTGGGCCGAGTCTACGACTCAGTTTTGATTCTTAGAGCTGCAGGGTATCTCCACCAAAAAAAAAAAAAAAAAAAAAAAGGATATTTTCACAGCCTATAACTCACCGATCAATAAACATAGGTTGAAATAACACTAAGGTTTGAAGAAATTTATTCTAAAGTATCACTGAAGTACGAGAACGTAGTAGACTCAAAGATTTTCTAACTGATCCAGCAAGCGACTAACCATTGCTCTCATTAGAAATAAGTTTAAAAGCAGAAGGAATTGTTCAAGACGTTCACAAACAATATTTTGAAGAACCGAGGATGTTCATGAGAGAAGAAAGGCCACTGAAAACTTTCCATCAATCTCTAAGATAATCTGTTTAGCAAGCAGCTGGTCTGACAGGCATTTCAAAAGCACGCGTCAATTGCATTTTGAAACTCACCTATTAGGGAAGTTTTGTTTTAACATTAGAGCACGCATGCGACCCAGATTATGGGCAGCAAGTTGTGTCATTGAGCAATGATACATGAATTGTTACTACTGAGGCTATGCAAAGGCTTGAAACAAATGAAACTAGTATGTTCCGCTGGATGGGTAATGTCAGTGTGCATGTATGACAGAATGTAATTTGAAAGAAAAATTGGGTATACAAGGTATCAGATATAGTGTGCAAAAGAGAAGACTGTGCTGGTATGGACATGCGATGTGTATAGATGAGAGCAGCTGCACCGAGAAGTTCCGATTTCTAATTGTGGAGGGAACGTGTGGAAGGGGTAGATTCAGAAAGACGTGGGACGAAGTGGTGAGAAAGAATCTTCTGATGTTGGGCCTCACAGAGAAGATAACAAGGGATCAAGACTTCTGGCAGTTTGTAGTGCTTGAGAAGTTACGTCAAGCTAAGTAAAATTGGGGTCGTCCATACATACAGGCACGTCTTCTATGTCCCTCTCTCAGTTGAGAGAACCTAGTCTGGCGGGCTTATGGGTGCAGGTGTTACGTAAAACACCCGTGTTGTTGCCATGTAAAAGCGCTCGTGCCGGTGCCACGTTAAAAAGCATCCAGGATACTCTGTAAAGTGGTCGGAATTAGGAAGAGCATCTAGCCGTAGAAACCATGTCAAAAACAGATAAATGGAGCCCAGGCAGCTGGTCAGCTCAGCAAGACTTCCCTCCGCCCAAAACCACCCTTAAAAAAAAAAAATTTTTTCTTTTTACACAAACCCCACTTTTCAGCTACGGGGAATACGAATCTGCAAAAAAATTGGCAAAAAGCGGCATTCTTAAATTACCACCCCACCCCCATTTCCTTCATTTTTTACTTTTTTCAGAATTTTTTTTTTTTTTCAAAATATGCAGAAAAATACGGAGATTATGATTCTGAAAAAAAACTTCCAAAAATTTTGGTAAAATTTTTTTTAAAGAAATTTTTCCCCTTAATATGCGGAAAAATACGAACATTATGATTCGGACAAAAATTTCAAAACATTTCTGTAGTTACAGTTAGGGTTAGGGGGTTAGGGGTAGGGTTTTAGAGTTAGGGTGTT